>NC_056749.1:72190535-72247682 GCF_019279795.1 Protopterus annectens | reverse complement strand
CCACATGTCTTCCTCTGGCCTCATCCTTGCATACCTTTCTCTATCAGTCCCCATCTCTTCCTCTGGCCTCATCCTTGCATACCTTTCTCTATCAGTCCCCATCTCTTCCTCTGGCCTCATTCTTACATACCTTTCTCTATCAGTCCCCAGCTCTTCCTCTGGCCTCATCCTTGCATACCTTTCTCTATCAGTCCCCATCTCTTCCTCTGGCCTCATCCTTGCATACCTTCTCTATCAGTCCCCATGTCTTCCTCTGGCCTCATCCTTGCATACCTTTCTCTATCAGTCCCCATCTCTTCCTCTGGCCTCATTCTTGCATACCTTTCTCTATCAGTCCCCATGTCTTCCTCTGGCCTCATCCTTGCATACCTTTTTCTATCAGTCCCCATCTCTTCCTCTGGCCTCATCCTTGCATACCTTTCTCTATCAGTCCCCATGTCTTCCTCTGGCCTCATCCTTGCATACCTTTCTCTATCAGTCCCCATGTCTTCCTCTGGCCTCATCCTTGCATACCTTTCTCTATCAGTCCCCATCCTTTTCTTCCTCTTCTTGTCCCGCCTGTCCTCATCTACCTTGTTCTTGCTTTGGTGTTTTTTGCCTGAAGTTTTTGCTTTGATGCCATTTGACTTTCTTTACAGCCTCCTCATCCTGCCCTGGGTTCTGCTTGTGTATGCCTGTCATCCCCTGACCTGCTTCCTGTAGGCCTTTTTATACATGCCGCTACCTGCATATTGCTGCCTACTTTGCATATCACCTCCATTCTACTTTGGTCTCTCCAGAATGCCCTGACCCATCTTTTCCTGTAGCTTCCTATCCTATTTTTCTTTCCTTCACCCAGACAGCACATCTGATAACATTCTCCAGATCTCCCTCATCTTGCAGTCCATCCTTCCTATTATTCTACATCCCCCTCATTCAACTTCCCCAGAAGTCACTCTATGCCCAATTCCTTGGACACACCTCCACTTTTTCTCTTACCCTTCCTACCTGTATCTCTGTACCTGCTGCCCAGTTTATAGCTTGTTTTTAGAAGAGAGTTTTTATATGGACAGGTACATCTTATATTCTCAACCAAATGTCCAGTGGAAAGCAACAGATTAATATGGAACATGATTGACTCTCTTATGATGCTATTATGCTATAAGCTTCCTTTGAAGTAAACGTGATGGCTTTTAACACCAAATGCTGCTTCAGAATAACAGTTGTTGGTGTACAATACAGGGTCAGTGCTGTGGACCTGGGATTGAGAGGCTTCTAGGTATAAATTGGGAGGGGGGGTGATTGAAGTTTAGCTAGCATAAGACAGTGAAAAGGAACTACTAAATTTAATACAGCATAAGATAAGTAGGAGGGCTGAGAGAAATAGTTAGATTAGCAGTTCTGTCTTTAGATAATAAAAAATATGGAATCTTTAGATTCATTAATTTTAAAAATAACCAACCAGCAGGAAAGTAAACTAGACTCACTGTTATGAAATGATACATATTTTTGGATTGACTTTCATAGATGGTGCTGTAGAAGGGAAATGCTCTCCTCAGTAATTCCATGAGTATAGTTTTAATTAGCAGCATAAAGGTGGTGGTTTTTATTTATTTATTTTATATTTCTTGTATTTACAGTTTGATGACTGGATTGCTACAACTAGGCCAATCGCTTCTTTTCAAGGGAGACCCAAAATGATATTCATATTGTCTAGGGGAAATTTTCAGTAAGTGCCATGGGATCTTTGGCATTCAGGTGAGTAACCACTAATGCAAGCAGATGGGGCCCTATTGTCTGAATAAGATTTATAAGTTCGTAAGTTTAGGTTCTAGTGTTTGGGCTGTAAGGACATCTATTAAAACTGACTCCCTTAAACTTGGATCATACACAGAGTCCTCTACCCAGTTTTCTAGATTTTTATTTCAGAGCATCATAGCTTATCAAGTGCTTTATTTACACGTAAATGTGATATACTGAGTTAAATATGAGCACTGTGTCACTTTATTCAAATTCGTATGAGTACTTAAGACTGGGATGCTTAAGGCTTAAGTCAGCATAGTCAAGTAAGGTTCAAGATTAAAAGTCACTTGTAATAACTCATTCCTAAAACCCTATAGGTTAAGAATAGTTTTCCCCTATTGTATCTATGTATTGCAGCAGAAATAAATGAAGGTGTTCACATCTTTCCATGGTATTTATGTCAGACACAGCTTTTATCGTCTTATTGAATAAATACAAAATACGTTGTATTCTAACTAAGGTCTCATCTATGCCTATAATAAATTTACTAGGTGACTTACTTTCCTACAAGTAACATTTCATCTGCTTTTGTCTCATTGTTTTAAAGTGAAAACATTAATATGTTTATCAAAAGTGAGCTTTCAAAGTATGATAATCCCAGGGCCTTAATTTTATTTACCTTAGCCAAGATATGTTATTTTGAATTTGTCTTTGCTAAAACATAATCCTAATATATTTTCCCAACTGACAATTTCATTCAAGCACTTAATAAAATGTTCAAAGTTCTCATTGCAGATAACTGAGAAGCCAGTTTTATAATAATTAGCATACTTACTAAACCAACAATTCCTATTTCTAAGAAAAGAGGCAAATGCTTGACTAAATAATATTATACTGAGGGCCAAGCCCTGTGTAATTCCAGCTGTCTTTGGTAAAAGTTCAGAACAACTACCTTGAACAGCAATGAATTGTTTTCGTCCTATCAACTAAGATATAATCTGTTGTACCAAATGAGAGCTGTCTCCCCACTTAAGCACAGCTTTAGATATAATTATGTATGGTAAAGAGTCAAATGTTTTTTCTATGTCCAAAGTCCTTTGCCATTGATATTTGTTGATAAAACTCTGCTAGATTTGTAAGGGTAGATCTTCCCTTAATCAATCAATGTTGGTATATATCCGTAAGGGAAAATGTCTTCCCTTTTTTTCCCATTAAATCTGTTAAACACCTTTTGAAACATCTTCCCATTACTGGAGTGAGGCTGATTGGTCTATAGCTTCTCAAGTCACTGTTATTTCTCTCTTCATATATGGGTGTAATATGCAATATTTTCCATTAATTTGATATGGTTCCTATTTGAAACAATATGTTAATGATACTAAAAAGTATTGGACTCATTTCAGCTCTTATATTTCACAGTAAAAACACACAAAATGCTCGCAGTGGAGCAGGAATCCACACAGTTTATTTAACAACACTTTCAAATTATAAGCGCTTTCGTCCCAAATATAATTTTAACAGGAACTTCATCAGATACAACAATGTATTGCTTAGTAGTGGGTTAAATACACTTCAAATTCATGCCATCATATCCTTCCCAAATAAAATCAGTCTGTCACCCCCTCCCCCCCTCCACAGCAAAACTCTCTGATATCAGCAATAATTATCTAAATATCTAAAAAAAATGGGTACACTATACAAGAATACAAAAACCTCCCAAAAAAAAAATCTCTCAGCTTCTGACACTCCATAATGAAGGACTCCCATACAGTGACCAATCGGGCCGCTCTCACAAATTGGCCTTTAAGCACCGCCCATTTTTGTGAAAGGGGGTGGCAGCTATCAAAATGTAGGAAACTGTTCAAATAGGTTTCTTTACGAAAAATCTCTGCCAGAAATTTATTATTCTGGAAGTCTTTTTTAAGTAGAATATCCAAGTAGGGTATTTCTGATTTACTAACAGTATATGTGAACTTTAAGGATGAAGTAGTGGTGTTAATAAATTCAAGAAAAAGTTAAATTTGGTGTTTAGGCCCATTCCATAAAATAAAAACATCATGAAAGAAATGGGTGTGGCAAAAAGGCGAGAAAGGCGAGTTCACTAAATATCCTCTTTCCCATTCTAGCATCACTATATTTGCATTCAACCCCCACAAGCTGAACCCTTTGTGACACCCTGGTATTCTTTCTCAAATAGTATGAAGTTATTTTTGAGAACCACATCTCAAAGTTTTTCATACATGTTGATCTTGTCTTGTGGGAGCCCCTTATGGTTCAAATAATCACAAAACCACTGTCCACCCAACTCATGGGGAATGACAGTATATAAATCTCTAACATCCACAGTAATAAATAAAAAACTACTGTCAAATGTGGTTTGGTTCATTTTCTTCAGGAAATCCCAGGAATCAACACATAAATGTGGTTCATCAAGAAGAATTTTTAAAATTCTATATCTAAGAACGTAGCTGATTAGTGGGTTATAGAGCCTCTTGTATCCACAATGGGACGCATGGGAGGTTGGTGTATGTCCTTATGTATTTTTGGTATTCCAAAAATGACTGGTGTGACAGGAAATTCAACTGTCAAAAAATGTAATACATCAATAGATATTAACCCATCTATGAAGAGATCTTGTAGGAAACCTTTTATTCTCCTATATGCACCATTCATCTCATTTAAAGAGATATGAATGTACGTAGGGGTCTCTTTAATATCCTTCATTTTCCTATTGTAGTCATCTTTATTCATAATGACAACTCCACCCCCCCCCCCTTATCCTGCTTCATAATTCTAACACCCATGGTTCTCCTAAGGAACTATAATTCCGTATCTTCCTCAATATTCAAATTACTCTTAGTTTTTTTTATTTTGTTCACATAAGGCCCGAATGTCCAACTTACAAACTCTTTCAAAAACATCTGAAATAGGGTGTATGGGAGGATTGTATGTGCTAGAAATTCTAAAAGGGTCAATAGAATCTTTCACACCATGAAATAAAACATTAAAATTGGGTTTCCTCACATATTGCTCAAGGTCAATCAGTGTGTGTACTCGGTATAAATGTAAAATCTTTTGCAAGCAAGTCACATAAGTTTACATTCAGACAGATATTAGCAAAACTGTAAACTTTAAAATCTTTAGAACTGTTCATTTCAATTGTAACAGGGGGTAACAGCACATCATCATCAAATATTAGTTCATGAGTCAAGTCCATCATGGAAGAAGATGTATTTATCTCTTCCCCCTCCATGGCCCCCTGTTCATTCACTGTTGACCCTATTGGTAATTGGGAAGTTGTTGTCTCTCCTGGTTGCTGTTGGCACCCTGTTTTTTCATAATGCGCTCCGAGCACCTGAGTGAGGGGTATTCGTCCTCGTCTAAGAATGTTTCATTCGACTCATAATTAAAGTTAACCACAGTACCATTATTGTCTGTATCAGTGTTATGCACAGGTCTATTCAAGTACCATTCTTGAGATGGGGGGGGGGGGGGAATAAGCAGAGTTAATGTTGTATTCTTTTTCATCCCTTAAAAGTTTTTTAATTTTCTTGTTTTTAATAACCTCAATTTGCTCGTCAATAGTGAGAAAAATATGAGAATATTCAAACTTATTGTAAGTGAATAATGGATCCTGTACAATCTTTTTGCCCAAGATCTTAACCTCATTGCTCAAAGAACGATTTGGGTTTGATTATATTTTATCACCATGTCCATGTATTCAAACCCAAATCTATCAAACAACTGCAGTAAGTCTTTATGAAATACTGAATTTGTAATTATTATTTATTTTTATTTTTATTTCACATTTGTTGACCGGGATTGTCCGACTGGATTCATATCCATTTTCAGCGGAGGCCCAGGAAGAAAAGCTCCAAGGTAAACAGATACAATAAAAACAATGAAGACCTATTTACATATATGGTATTTACAAAATACATAGGCAAACATGAATAGACAAGTTCACAAGTTAAAGTAACCCCTGGTTACTATCAGGGGAAAATTAACAGTAGCTAGATTACTAGATTATTCACATTCATGATTAGAGTTAGCCAGGCTTTTTACAGTGGCAAAGCCAGTTTAGTGCCAGATGTTGTTTGAGTTTGGTTCTAAATTGGCCTAGGGAGGAAAGCAAAGTAATATCAGCTGGAAGTAAGTTCCAGGCTCTGTCTGCAGAGTTTGCAAAAAGGGAATCACCAGCTACATTGTTAATTTTGATTGTCTGAATTAGTAATTTGTTCAAGGATCGAAGCAGTCTTGGATTGTTATAGGGGTTGATAACATTTTTAAGAGCTGGTGTATTATCTGGATTATAGAGGATTTTATTAGCCATAATCAGCAGGTTATATTGGATTAGACTTGGAAGTTCTAGCCACCCAAGCTGTTTAAGGTTGATACAGTGGTGTGTTCTAAAAGGCAGGCCAGTGGCAAACTTGGCAATGTGATTGTAACAGGTTGACAGTCTATTGAGTATAGACTTGTTTAGATTGGAGAGAAGGGGGGAAGGGTATAGAAGTGTTGAAAGTAGGTGAGAGCGAGCTATGGCAATCTTAGCTGGAGGGGTTAGGAAGGCTTTTATTCTATACAGCGACCCAAGTTTTTTATTGATGGTCTTGATCAATTGGTTTACATGTAAGTCAAATTTTAGGTTATTATCTATAATGACACCTAGTAGTTTTGTAGAGCGGTCGGGGGAGATTATTGTGCCATCTTTTGCATTTATGGTGAAGGTAAAAGCAGCAGACCTTTGTGATGGTGAGAATACCAACATTTTAGTTTTTATGGGGATTTAGTAACAATCAACGTTTAGATAGCCAGTTTTCTATAGTATTAAATGGGGACTGGGTAGCAGACCTCAAGTCTGTAGGAGATGTAGCTGAGCAAATCAGGATGGAGTCCTCAGCGTATTGGATTCAGCTGACATTGGGGATGACTATCTAAGTCATTAATAAAGATGAAAAACAGTAGGGGCCCTAATATGGAGCCTTGTGGTACTCCAAGTGTGTTTGGTAGTAGGTTAGAGAGCTTGTTCTGACAGAGAACAGCCTGCTGCCTCCCATTGAGGTAGGATGTAAACCATTGAAGGGCTTTAGTATCTAGACAGAAAGTTTGCAGGATGTAAATCAAAAGTTGGTGATCAACCATGTCAAATGCCTTGGAAAGATCCAGGAAGAGGGCTGAGGATATGTGATTATTGTTACACTTATTGTTTATGGTATTGGTAAAGGCCAGTAGGGCTGAAGTTGTGCTGTGGTGTGGACGGAAGCCGTGTTGGGTATCGGCCATGAGGTGATTTTGGATTAGGTGGTGCGTGAATTGTGTATACATTTTTCCATTATCTTTGCAAGTGGAGAAAGTATAGCTATTTGTCTATAACTGGAGAATTCAGTGGAGGAACCTCCTTTATGTAGTGGGATTACGTAGGATGTTTTTCAAATGGTGGGAATTTTAGCCTCTGCTACGGTATGATTAATTAGGATTGATATTGGATAGGCAATGGCATCAGCTGATTTTTGAAGGTACTCGGTGGGGAGTTGGTCAGCGGAGAATGTGGTGGGTTTTAATTTTTTGATCAAGGTATGGATAAGTGATGTGGACACTGGTTGGAAGCTAAATGAGAGTCATTTTTTAGAGGTGGTACTGTCAGGGCCAGGGGAGCTAGGAGGTCATTGGCTAGCTAGGGCTTGAATTGTCTCAGTAAATAAATGGTTAAAACTGTTTGAGACCTTCTCAGGGGATTTATCAATGGCATCAGCAGGGATAGGTGTAGACGTTTTTCCAGGATGAAGTAGATTATTCAGACCTGCCCAGAACTTCTGAGGATTGTTTAAGTTTGCTGTCTGCAAATTACAGTAATATTGTTTTTTGTCTTGTAGAATGGATTTTTTTGTTTCATTCCTAGCTTATCTGTATTTAACATGATCATGGGGGTCTTTAGTGGAGTGCCACAGAGCCCAACATTTGTTCTACTGATAATTTTTAGTCTAGACTCTTTGGAAAGCCACGGTGCAGTTTTTGCTTTTGTTCGCTTTGAGCAGGCAGGTGCATGCACATCAAGGATTTCAAGAAATTTGTTGTTAAAATATACAACTGTCTCCTCTAAGGGGAGGTGTATTAGCAAAGACCAGTTACAACAGTTAAGTTCCTGTTGGAATTTGGCAGGGTCAAAGTCTTTTTTTGTTTCTGACTTTTCTGAGTAAGGGTTGTTGTGGATTAACGGCTTTTTGCTTAACTATGTAAGTGAGAAGGTGGTCACTTAGGTCATCAGGGAGGGTACCAGCAGTGTACAGTTGGGGGTTACTATTTACGAGTACCCAATCGAGTATGCTTTCTTTTTGGTTGGGTATACCTAGCCTGGTAGGGGTGGTTAGGGTTTGTGTAAATGCATGCAGGTTGATGTGGGTGGAAGGGGATTCTGAGGAACAGGTACCCCAGTCTATTTGAAAGTCTCCAAGTAGTAGGGTTTCTTGGGGGTAATGACATGATAGCCAGTGAAGGGTGTCTTCAAGTGTGGCTAGATTATTACCAGGTGTATATACATACAAATGATGTTGATGAATTTACTTTTGTTAAGTTGCAATCTAGTGGCAAGAATTTCAGAGTTATTGATCTGAGGTGGTTGATTAACATCTTTGGTCACATTCAACTCAGATTTGTAGAGTATAGCTACCCCACCCCCTTCCTGGAAGTACAATCCAGCCGGTATATATTATACCCAGGTGATAACACTTCATTGTCTGTAGTGTTAGGTTTTAACCAGGTCTCAGATAGACAGAGAATCTCAGGGGAGTGGACAGCCAGGAGAGCATGCAGTTCATGTACCTTGTTATTAATGCTCCTAATATTGAGATGACAGGCCAGGAGAAAGTTAGTTGGTCTACTGATTATAGTTTTATGGCTTAGATTACAGGTGGAGGGGGTGTATATATCAGAGGTGGATGGGCCTGGGTTGGGGGTGAATGTCACCACCGAGTATGACGCTAGGGCTATACTTAGTGATAAGCCTTAGGAGTTTGTTTAAAATTTTGTAGTATTGTCTAGATCTAGAGCTAATGTGCCAGGGGTTGGTATCCTGAAAGAGTGAACATGTGGAATTAAACCATATGGGTAGCTCCACAAACGCATACCCTTTGGTACAACCTTTATTCTAAGGCATTCTTTAAAATATGAGTTTCCCATTTGTAATTTCTTTATTTTAAGAAGAATGCAATCAAATTTGCAAAGTGATATTGTCACTGACCTCTGAAGGTTGTTGGTTTAAAAAAGAACAATTATCTAACCAGTCAGTGAGCGGAAGCATATTACTGCCATTAACAATAATATTATTCATTTCACTACTGAAAGCATTAGCATTTGTACTGACCTGACCAGTTCTAATCACAGGGCTTGTATTTAGGTGCATTGCCAGGTAAGTTCCACTATTTTCGCTATTGTTATTATCTAAAGCCACATTTTGAAAAGAGGTGCCAGGAGTGGGGTGTGTGGATAACTGTGATAGAGATTGTTGCTCCAAACACTCCATTCATTGTGTTAGCTGTTGAATAGGAGCTGTAAGCTCACCCATGGATCCACTAGACTGTGATAGAATGTCCGTTTGTGAAGAGTTAGGCTGTGTACTGTTAGGTTGCACCACATCCATCTGCGAAACAGGAAATCAGCAGACTAATCCAAAAAGAATATAGAAAACTATGAAAACACAAAAAAATGCTTGCAGAGGAGTAGGAATCCACACAACTTAAATAAAAATCAGGGAAACGAGTCCAGGCCAACACAGGTTTATTAGCAACAAATGAAAATGAACATTTACTTAGGTTTTGACCACAATAGGACTTCTTCAGAAAGCATTCACCTTCAAAGTATAAGGGCTTTCATCCCGAGTATAATTTTAATGGGAACTTCATCAGATACAACAATGTATTACTTAGTAGTGGCTTAAATACACTTCAGATTCATGACATCATATCCTTTCCAAATAAATCAATCAGACACATCCCCCTCCACAGTAAAACCCTCTGATATCAGCAATAATTATCTAAATATCTAAAAAAATGGGTACACTATATACAACACAAAAACTAAAACGTACTATGTTATTAGAAAGAATAGGTCGTTAATATAGTGAGAGTGAAAATACAAGGTAGATGCTGTTGTAATACTGACAGAGTAGTGTATTGTGCATTGTGCTGTAACTGTCCATGTTTTTACTTAGGAAAGACCGAATGTAAATTTAAAAGCAGGATAGGTGAACATATGAGAAATACTAGGGATAGTTATGAGTTCAATGCACTAGCAAAACACATTGCATTAAATTCAGGACATATGTTTAAGTTTATTATTTTGGAAACCTTATCTCCTTTTGAAAGAGGGGGAGCTTAGCCATATGTTCTAGAAAAAGTCGAATTAAGTTGGCAAATCCGCTTGAACGCTGTACATTGGCCTGGCTTGAATGATAGTATTTCAATAAATAGCCTTCTAAAATTGAAAGCCCTTAAAAGATAGATTTAGATGCATATATGTTTATATATATATATATATATATATATATATATATATATATATATATATATATATATATATATATATATATGTGTATATATACGGTTTCACTTCATAATCTCGAATTGCTGAAATCTCGAATCTACAGCATTTCAAGACAATGAAGCTAAAACTGCAGAATGCCGAAAGTGCATAAGAGCGAATTCGAATATCTCGAATCTGTGCTTATGCATTTCCAGTATGTTGCGTGAAGTGTTTGGCTGGTATGGTGTCTGGAATTGAAGGTGAGTGAGTGTATGTGTGTGTTTTTGTACGCTGTATGTGTGGGTAAGGGTAGTGAGGTGTACATATGAGTGTGACTGTTGGATTTGTTGGTGTTTGTGTATGTGGGATGTGTATTTGTGTGTGTGTGTGTGTGTGTGTGTGAGCGAGTGTTGAATGTCATGGTGTGATTGTTTTTTTTCGTTATGTGCAATCTCGGGGTTGGAATATATAAGTAGGGGTGGTGTGGAGGGTGCAGCCCCCCACATGGGGGGTGCAGGGGGGCTTTTAGTGTAGGGTTGTGTGGTTTCTGTGCTGTGGGTAGAATGGTGTGTGTGTTATGTGGTGTATGTATGTTCGTGATTGTGTGAGTCATGATTGTGGGTTTCGGGATTGTGAATGGTTCGGCTTCATAGTTTCAAAATACTGACATTCGAGATTTCAGTATTTCAAGATTATGAAGTGGAACCATCTATATACATACATCCATTTTTCCAGCCTCTTATGCTCATATATATGTATATATACAAGAATATGACTTGTGAATATTATTTTATATATATTTTTAACATAAACATGATGTAACGATATTGACCTATTGTTTCTAATAACACGGAACATTTTAGTTTTTGTATTTTGTATTGTGTACTCATTTTTTTAGATATTTAGATAATTAGTGCTGATATCAGAGTATTTTACTGTGGAGGGAGGTGTGACTGACTGATTTATTTGGGAAAGATATGATGGCATGAATTTGAAGTGTATTTAATCCACTACTAAGGAATACATTGTTGTATCTGATGAAGTTCCTGTTAAAATTATATTTGGGATGAAAGCGCTTATACTTGGTGGTGTTAAATAAACTGTGTGGATTCCTACTCCTCTGTGAGCATTTTGTGTGTTTTTGTGGTTTACTATGTTCATTTTTGATATTTCACAGTAAGACTGCTGATATATTACCACATACTTTGGATGTGCTTTTATTTAATTTAAAGCATAATTAATGGATTACTGATTTATAATAAAATAAGATTCCCACGGGAATCCCTAAGAGGGGTGGGAGGATGGCAGAATGGTTAAGGTGTTTAACTTGCAGACACAAGATGCAGGGTTTGATTCTCACATGGGGTAATTGGCTAGGCTTAAAATGGCCCACAAGGGCAATTAACCTAATACTAATCTATGAACCTATGAACCCAGTTACAATGTGTGTTAGAGAATAATGTTGATAATTATCAGCCATTATGCTGATAATTATTACCACAAATGTAAAATATATTCATCAACCGTTAACTTTGGATTCATGGTTAACCTACAACCAACAAAGAACAACCTGATGAGATTTTGTCATCAAATTCATATATTTATAGTATACATTTTTATTGTTTCTTTCAGTAGCCAATTTATGTCTTTTTTTCTCATTTTTATTCTTAGATTTCAGTTCTTTACTTATTTTGATCAATTTGAGTTTTGTGTCTTTAACTTGGAAATTAGTTATAAAGTTGGAAGGTTGCTTTCTTTTTAATATATAATGTATATGAAGAGGAATTCTACCAAAAGAGAAAATTATTTTATTTTGTTTATAATTTTTCATTTTTAGATGAAACACCATCAATATCTTTTTCAAGGCAGAAAAATCCAGTTCAGTACCACTAGATATACACAGATTTTGCCTATTAGTGTTTTTTTAGAATGCTTTTAATAAAATCTGCAGTTTATTAAACTATAATTATATTTAGTCATACTGCTAGTTGATATAGCATTCATTTTAATTGTAAAATAACAGATTTATGATCTCATCTTCTAATAGGTGAATTGTTTAATACTAGTTTATAAATTAAATTTGGAATATCAGCGACAACTATAGGCAATGGGTGGCCGTGGTGGTGCAGCGGTTGGCATTGCTGCCTCACAGTTCGATCCTCGGCTGGGGTGCCTTCTGTGCGGAGTCTGCATGTCCTCCCTGTGGTTGTGTGGGTTTCCTCCACATGTTCCAGTTTCTCTCATATTCTAAAGACATGCTGTAGGTGGATTGGACACTCTAAATTGGCCCTAGGCGTGAGTGCGTGCATATGTGTGCCTTCTGTGGAAGGTTGGGCTGGCAACTCGACACACTAAAACACCACTGCCAGTCATGAGCAGACAGGTGATCTGCTGTGGTGACCCATAACCGGCAAAAGTCAAAAGAAGAAGAAGTGGCAACTATAGGCAATAAATTGTTTTTTTTATCTTTCGGAAAAAAAAAACAATCAAGTCTTGGTGAAGGAAGTGTCAGCAGTGGCATTTAACCAGCCAGCATAGAAAATTAACATCACAGAATCAAAATAGTTTTGTCATAATGTTTGGTGGAGTCTATAACTGACTGTTAAATGCAAATTTTTAGTACTTGCAGAGTCATAAATATCTACAACTAAGCTTTCCTTTGTTATATCTGAAGTAAAGTAGAAATGATAGAATCATGAACAAGCAGTAGTACATCACCAGACCTTGATTGTTCTCTAAGACATTCATACTTTCTATACTGTGAGAAGCTCAAAACTTTAGAATTCCATGTTTTAATGATAGTCACAATATTTATAGTTTTCAAGCAAGTCATTTATGATACATTTCTACAAACTTTGAGCATTGTAATACCACTTTACTGATTATTAGTCCTAAAAAAGTATTTATCTGTGTCAACATTTTCCTCATTATAAAACCAGCCCATCATAACTCAGACATGGATCAAAAATGCAATTTTCCCAGTATGTAAAGTGTTATATTATGAAACTCTGAAGTTGCTTTATCCAAGTAACAAATTTGTGTGCGTTGGTGTATTTATAATCATTCTATTGTGACTATGGGATGGATGATTTCACTAAAAACTATTTCATCTGAGCTTGATTCTAAATATATCAAGATTTGTAAATTGCATCTTTCCTTTGATTTAAGGGTGTATCTTCTAAATTATTTGCTCCTTTGTGCATTATAATTTAATTATATTTAAATTTTTACTGATATAATCGGTTAGATAAATAGAGGATGTTGATTAATTTTAATCCATCTAGGTGAGACAGTTATCTTGCAGTCTCTTGTTTATATCATGTAATATCCTAGTAAGCTTTAGCACTGGAGTTGCCTAAAACCAGTACTTCAATTTTGTCATGGGTAGCTATTGACCTAGCCACATTTCAGCTTCTAAATTCAAAGTTCTCTCTTCATCTCCTTTCTCAGATTCAGAATTTATTAGTTGATCTACTCCAGTAATATCACATAATTTTGCCTTCCAGTAATTTCAGATTTACTAATATTTCATTTTTTACTGCATGTAGAAACAATAACTTCTGGATAAAGTACAGTCAGTTGTAGGTCTTCATAGTTATGTATGTCTATATTTGTATGTGTATTACCAACATTAATATTCAAGGTGAGATTATATTCAAAGCAACATTTTGCTAATATAAGAAACAATGAAGAGAGTAGGTTCATGATCCAGGAAGAAGAACAATAAAAACGGAAATGTAAGACTTGAAGGAGATAGTTTCTGAATTGAAGATGACACCAAGATGGTGCAGAGTCAACAATGTTCTGAAAGGTCTGATAATGAGCAAAGCAAATGGTGTGTGGGGGAGTAAATACAGAAGCCCTTTTGGTAGACATAGGAGATTTTTCAAATGAAATTAAGACTGTCAGTACATAAATGGCAAACTGCATGGCAGTGGCTGATAAATGTGAAGCTGAGATGATAGAGGCTCATGCAGATGGAGTTGAAGACTTGTAAAAAGAAAATACATTTGAGGACAACTTGCAATATTTGCCTAAAGATGCTATAAGTAACAAAAAAGTCAACAAAGCAAACAAAATGCATTCATATGAATGGACTTCTAGTGAGGGAAGAATGTTTGAATTTTGTGGCCTAAGTTTAGGATAAAGTGGACAACTGGATTCCATGTGACATATATTCAAGTGAAAGAGCTCACAGAACTTATCTAACAATCCAGGGAGAGAATTGAAACTATCACAACACATTTTGCTGCCTTTTAAAATATACCAAATAAATGCTATGATTGTTATAGAAAGATGGTAGATTTGCAAAGAGGGACAAATACAGACAAAGAAGCAATGTATGTAATATGGCAATGAGGACATATAGACTAATACAACTGAGGTTTTGCTTCTGTCTTGATTTGTTTCAAATATTTTTTCTGTGTTATGGTAAAATATTCATAGATCCTCAATAAAGTGCACAAATAATTAGAGTATGAACCTGTACGGAAATCAGTTGGAGTAGTAAATGACAAGGATGGAATTCATGAAGAAGAGGCTGAGACTGCAGAAAGCATGTAGATTGCTACACAGAATAATCTAAAGCATTTTAAGAAGTAAGCAGGAGGAGAAGATGTGAGGAATTTCACAGCCAAAATAGTACGGAGGCAGAAAGCCGTCAGTAGTGTAAAAGAACTTGTTGGGTGAATGCCTTACAATGGACTAAGTAAAGCTGAGTTAACCAACATTATAGTTTTGAGATCTTACATTATAGAAAAGTAGTAAATACTTAAGATGGTAACATTTCCATACTCACAGTGGTTTACCGTTAGACTGGTTTCTATAGGAGTGATTAACTCCTCCCCACACGAGAAACTGCATTTTCTATCTCACTATCATATGGTGGGTAGGAGATGGGGAAGCCTAGTTTTTCAGCTATATATTTGCAGCTATATTTAGGTGTTAAACCATGGTTATAAACTTTTTCCATGTCTGTGATGGTAAAGAACAGGGTGAAGTATGTTCTAAAACTTATACACAATGACTGATGTGGATTTGTAGAAGATAGACAAATATTGAATATATCAAAGACAGCACTGTAAATAAGGTAGGTGCAACAGGAAGGATACTATATTACAGTTGTAATTCTGCACACAAAAAATACATTTTATAAAATGCAATGCTTCACTCTGATGAAGATAGAGAAACATTTGGAGTGGGCAGATGAATTTACTGAATTAATGCAAGCAGTGCATAGCAATCTCAAACAATAAGTTAAAACGCAGGTGAGTGAGTCATTGTCTATAACGCTAGGTAACTACGAGTTAAAATGCATGAGTAAGTCGGCTGTAACACTAGGTAACTGTTTTAAACCGCACCTGTGAGTCATTGACTCACTCACATGTATCACATGTGAGTGAGTCATTGGCTGTAACACTAGGTAATTATGAGTTAACATAACATGTGAGTGAGTCATTGGCTGTTGAGGAGGTGATGGAGATCAAGTGCCTGAGATGAGTGTTAGGATGCACACTATAGGATAGATAAAGAAATAAAGACATCAGTGCAGAAAACAAAGTAGCTCTAGTTGCAGAGAATGTCAAAGAGAACAGATTATGATGATTTGCGTACATATGTAGAAAAGCAGAAGGCAATCTGCTTAAAAAGATTGGACAGACAGGAAGAAGGCAACAGCAATCAAGGGCACCCAGCAAAGAGGTGGACGGATTGTGTGAGAGAAGACCTGTGACAGTCAGACATGATTGTTGAAGAAGGCAGAAATGTGACACTGAATCAACAGATGGTGACAGTTGGTGCGACACAGACTATGCAGAAAATGATGGAAAAGGGGGTTGTTGATAATGATTTGTATCTTAATCTATCTCTTCCAAAGTTAAAAGGCAAAGTGAAGTTGGAAAACGTGGAAACAAAAGCAGCTTGAAATTAGAATGTGTAGTCAGTGTTCTTAGCAATCAGTTACGGAGCATGAAAACTAGAGTGGCAGAAAACTTGAGCTTCAGAAAATGCATGAAATGTATTTATTTATTCACTACTTTTGTTGATTGGGAATTCTGATTGCCCTGGGAGAAAAGCTACCCAAAGTAGTGAGAAAGTGACAAATACATACATACATACAAAGAGTAATTAATTGCATTAACATGACAGTAATGAAAAAAACAGCATTTTCTGAGCATACAATAGTGAGAAAACTAAAACATTGACAAGATGCATATGAATAGTCAGTATACAAACATTATCATAATTCAGAGAAATCATTTAATTGTAGATCAGACAGACTCTGAGATTCAATAACACCAACAGTAAGTGTACTCCGTTCTGAGTGAACAAACAACACAGACATAATTCACACCTTCTTCCTCCTAATTTCAGTTTTCCTACTGATATTCTTGAAGCTTTAAATATTGAGAGGGATTCATAAGATTACCACAAAGTGTAGACTACATGTACACACTAGGCAATCATATTGATTTAACATAAAATGTGATAAGAACGTCATTGAATATATACTAGGTATATCAGTGTACACTTAACATGTGGGCTTTATTGAATCTGGCCAGAGTGTTTAAACTAAAACTGTTAAACCAATAGTATTTTATAATAATGTTACAGAGGTAAAATTAACTTTCTTAACAATATAAAATTGTGGAGAGTTTGATATGTGTATGTGGCCAAGTAGATATACTAGTACACTAAGGTAATTATTACTGGCCAAACAGTCATTTAAGAGCAGGATGGGTGAGTGGATAGTCATTGGCTGTAACACTAGGTAATCATGAGTTAACATAACATGTGAGTGAGTCATTGGCTGTAACACTAGGTAATTATGAGTTAACATAACATGTGAGTGAGTCATTGGCTGTAACACTAGGTAATCATGAGTTAACATAACATGTGAGTGAGTCATTGGCTGTAACACTAGGTAATTATGAGTTAACATAACATGTGAGTGAGTCATTGGCTGTAACACTAGGTAATCATGAGTTAACATAACATGTGAGTGAGTCATTGGCTGTAACACTAGGTAATCATGAGTTAACATAACATGTGAGTGAGTCATTGGCTGTAACACTAGGTAATCATGAGTTAACATAACATGTGAGTGAGTCATTGGCTGTAACACTAGGTAATCATGAGTTAACATAACATGTGAGTGAGTCATTGGCTGTAACACTAGGTAATCATGAGTTAACATAACATGTGAGTGAGTCATTGGCTGTAACACTAGGTAATCATGAGTTAACATAACATGTGAGTGAGTCATTGGCTGTAACACTAGGTAATCATGAGTTAACATAACATGTGAGCGAGTCATTGGCTGTAACACTAGGTAATCATGAGTTAACATAACATGTGAGTGAGTCATTGGCTGTAACACTAGGTAATCATGAGTTAACATAACATGTGAGTGAGTCATTGGCTGTAACACTAGGTAATTATGAGTTAACATAACATGTGAGTGAGTCATTGGCTGTAACACTAGGTAATCATGAGTTAACATAACATGTGAGCGAGTCATTGGCTGTAACACTAGGTAATCATGAGTTAACATAACATGTGAGTGAGTCATTGGCTGTAACACTAGGTAATCATGAGTTAACATAACATGTGAGTGAGTCATTGGCTGTAACACTAGGTAATTATGAGTTAACATAACATGTGAGTGAGTCATTGGCTGTAACACTAGGTAATTATGAGTTAACATAACATGTGAGTGAGTCATTGGCTGTAACACTAGGTAATCATGAGTTAACATAACATGTGAGTGAGTCATTGGCTGTAACACTAGGTAATCATGAGTTAACATAACATGTGAGTGAGTCATTGGCTGTAACACTAGGTAATTATGAGTTAACATAACATGTGAGTGAGTCATTGGCTGTAACACTAGGTAATTATGAGTTAACATAACATGTGAGTGAGTCATTGGCTGTAACACTAGGTAATCATGAGTTAACATAACATGTGAGTGAGTCATTGGCTGTAACACTAGGTAATCATGAGTTAACATAACATGTGAGTGAGTCATTGGCTGTAACACTAGGTAATCATGAGTTAACATAACATGTGAGTGAGTCATTGGCTGTAACACTAGGTAATCATGAGTTAACATAACATGTGAGTGAGTCATTGGCTGTAACACTAGGTAATCATGAGTTAACATAACATGTGAGTGAGTCATTGGCTGTAACACTAGGTAATCATGAGTTAACATAACATGTGAGTGAGTCATTGGCTGTAACACTAGGTAATCATGAGTTAACATAACATGTGAGTGAGTCATTGGCTGTAACACTAGGTAATCATGAGTTAACATAACATGTGAGTGAGTCATTGGCTGTAACACTAGGTAATTATGAGTTAACATAACATGTGAGCGAGTCATTGGCTGTAACACTAGGTAATTATGAGTTAACATAACATGTGAGCGAGTCATTGGCTGTAACACTAGGTAATTATGAGTTAACATAACATGTGAGCGAGTCATTGGCTGTAACACTAGGTAATCATGAGTTAACATAACATGTGAGTGAGTCATTGGCTGTAACACTAGGTAATCATGAGTTAACATAACATGTGAGTGAGTCATTGGCTGTAACACTAGGTAATCATGAGTTAACATAACATGTGAGTGAGTCATTGGCTGTAACACTAGGTAATCATGAGTTAACATAACATGTGAGTGAGTCATTGGCTGTAACACTAGGTAATCATGAGTTAACATAACATGTGAGTGAGTCATTGGCTGTAACACTAGGTAATCATGAGTTAACATAACATGTGAGTGAGTCATTGGCTGTAACACTAGGTAATCATGAGTTAACATAACATGTGAGTGAGTCATTGGCTGTAACACTAGGTAATCATGAGTTAACATAACATGTGAGTGAGTCATTGGCTGTAACACTAGGTAATCATGAGTTAACATAACATGTGAGTGAGTCATTGGCTGTAACACTAGGTAATTATGAGTTAACATAACATGTGAGTGAGTCATTGGCTGTAACACTAGGTAATCATGAGTTAACATAACATGTGAGTGAGTCATTGGCTGTAACACTAGGTAATCATGAGTTAACATAACATGTGAGTGAGTCATTGGCTGTAACACTAGGTAATTATGAGTTAACATAACATGTGAGCGAGTCATTGGCTGTAACACTAGGTAATCATGAGTTAACATAACATGTGAGTGAGTCATTGGCTGTAACACTAGGTAATCATGAGTTAACATAACATGTGAGTGAGTCATTGGCTGTAACACTAGGTAATCATGAGTTAACATAACATGTGAGTGAGTCATTGGCTGTAACACTAGGTAATCATGAGTTAACATAACATGTGAGTGAGTCATTGGCTGTAACACTAGGTAATCATGAGTTAACATAACATGTGAGTGAGTCATTGGCTGTAACACTAGGTAATCATGAGTTAACATAACATGTGAGTGAGTCATTGGCTGTAACACTAGGTAATCATGAGTTAACATAACATGTGAGTGAGTCATTGGCTGTAACACTAGGTAATCATGAGTTAACATAACATGTGAGTGAGTCATTGGCTGTAACACTAGGTAATTATGAGTTAACATAACATGTGAGTGAGTCATTGGCTGTAACACTAGGTAATCATGAGTTAACATAACATGTGAGTGAGTCATTGGCTGTAACACTAGGTAATCATGAGTTAACATAACATGTGAGTGAGTCATTGGCTGTAACACTAGGTAATCATGAGTTAACATAACATGTGAGTGAGTCATTGGCTGTAACACTAGGTAATCATGAGTTAACATAACATGTGAGTGAGTCATTGGCTGTAACACTAGGTAATCATGAGTTAACATAACATGTGAGTGAGTCATTGGCTGTAACACTAGGTAATCATGAGTTAACATAACATGTGAGTGAGTCATTGGCTGTAACACTAGGTAATCATGAGTTAACATAACATGTGAGCGAGTCATTGGCTGTAACACTAGGTAATCATGAGTTAACATAACATGTGAGTGAGTCATTGGCTGTAACACTAGGTAATCATGAGTTAACATAACATGTGAGTGAGTCATTGGCTGTAACACTAGGTAATCATGAGTTAACATAACATGTGAGTGAGTCATTGGCTGTAACACTAGGTAATCATGAGTTAACATAACATGTGAGTGAGTCATTGGCTGTAACACTAGGTAATCATGAGTTAACATAACATGTGAGTGAGTCATTGGCTGTAACACTAGGTAATCATGAGTTAACATAACATGTGAGTGAGTCATTGGCTGTAACACTAGGTAATCATGAGTTAACATAACATGTGAGTGAGTCATTGGCTGTAACACTAGGTAATCATGAGTTAACATAACATGTGAGCGAGTCATTGGCTGTTGAGGAAACTAGAGGTGATGGAGATCAAGTGCCTGAGATAAGTGTTAGGATGCACACTATAGGATAGATAAAGAAATAAAGACATCAGTGCAGAAAACAAAGTAGCTCTAGTTGCAGAGAATGTCAAAGAGAACAGATTATGATGATTTGAGTACATATGTAGAAAAGCAGAAGGCAATCTGCTTAAAAAGATTGGACAGACAGGAAGAAGGCAACTGGAATCAAGGGCACCCAGCAAAGAGGTGGACGGATTGTGTGAGAGAAGACCTGTGACAGTCAGACATGATTGTTGAAGAAGGCAGAAATGTGACACTGAATCAACAGATGGTGACGGTGCGACACAGACTATGCAGAAAATGATGGAAAAGGGGGTTGTTGATAATGATTTGTATCTTAATCTATCTCTTCCAAAGTTAAAAGGCAAAGTGAAGTTGGAAAACGTGGAAACAAAAGCAGCTTGAAATTAGAATGTGTAGTCAGTGTTCTTAGCAATCAGTTACGGAGCATGAAAACTAGAGTGGCAGAAAACTTGAGCTTCAGAAAATGCATGAAATGTATTTATTTATTCACTACTTTTGTTGATTGGGAATTCTGATTGCCCTGGGAGAAAAGCTACCCAAAGTAGTGAGAAAGTGACAAATACATACTTACATACAAACATACATACATACATACAAAGAGTAATTAATTGCATTAACATGACAGTAATGAAAAAAAACAGCATTTTCTGAGCATACGATAGTGAGAAAACTAAAACATTGACAAGATGCATATGAATAGTCAGTATACAAACATTATCATAATTCAGAGAAATCATTTAATTGTAGATCAGACAGACCCTGAGATTCAATAACACCAACAGTAAGTGTACTCCGTTCTGAGTGAACAAACAACACAGACATAATTCACACCTTCTTCCTCCTAATTTCAGTTTTCCTACTGATATTCTTGAAGCTTTAAATATTGAGAGGGATTCATAAGATTACCACAGAGTGTAGACTACATGTACACATAGTGCAATCATTTTGATTGACTAGAAAGCACAAAAAATGTGATAAGAACGTTCTTGAATACATACTATGTATACTCAGTGTACACTTAGTGTGGGCTTTATTGAATCTGGCCAGAGTGTTTAAACTAAAAACTGTTAAACCAATAGTATTTTATAATAATGTTACAGAGGTAAAATTAACTTTCTTAACAATATAAAATTGTGGAGAGTTTGGATATGTGTATGTGGCCAAGTAGATATACTAGTACACGATAAGGTAGATGATTACTGGCCAAACAGTCATTTAAGAGCAGGATGGGTGAGTGGATAAGGATAGTTTAAGGGGATTAGCCAGATGTGATGCAGGAGCAAAGCCACGAGACCTTTAGGCAAAGTTTTAATACCAGCTTGAATGATTTTAGATGGTTAGTTTTTTCTGAATGAGAGGGGAATGGAATTGCAAACTTTTCAAACATGAGGAGAGTACAGCGAGTCACCTGAAGTAATAACAATAAAAACAGTCCAGGTGTTCTAAGCAGACCCACACACCTCGTAGTAAAAATGTTTATTACACAATGGATTGAGCACTTTTTGTCTGGTTATAACAAAAGACTTCTTCAGAATCAACATCAAACAATAAAATTGATTTAAATAGTTCTTCAACACAGTCACCTGACCCATTACTTCCATTTAAATTGAACATGAATATACATTTAAAGAGGTATCTACTTGAATAAAAAATCAGAATAAAACCTTCACTAAACGTAATATATTAAATATATAAGAAAAAATCAATTATATCATTAAATAAATCTAAACAATATATGACCTGAGTTTTATAATACTGTTAATGCTAATATGGTCATTAAGCCCAGGGGGGATTAGGAGACTGTAATCTAATTTGCCATATCAGCTCTAATAATATCCATATCAGGTCTCCAATAAGTCTTGCCAAGGACCCACTCTCAGGATTCCTTTGTAACATTTCAACTCCACAAAATGTAAACTGGTGCCCAGAATATTGAGCAACATGTTTAGCCAATGCATTACTCATTTTAAGATGTCTGATATCTAACAAATGCACGTAAATCTGATCTCTAAAACGTCTCTGGGTCTTGCCCACATACAAACTTAAATAATGATTAAAGTGGGCAACATAAACAATGCCCCTAGTGTTGCAGTTGCAATAAAAAGCGGATTGGATAATATTTTCATTAATTACAAATGTTTCCCTCTCCCTAATATAGGAACATTGGGGGCATGATCCACATTTGTAAGTACCAGGCCTTCTAGAATTCCTGAAAATATTACTATTTCCACCTTGTTCCAAATAACTCTTAATGGATTTACCTTTTCTAAAAATTACCTAATGTTCTTTGCTGAAGTATTCGAAGATCCCATCAAAACAGGAAAAAATACTCCAATTCTTTTTCAGAATATTCACTATTTCAACATGTTCATTAGTGAATCATCATCATCTTCTTTCGGCTGTTCCCATTAGGGGTCGCCACACTGGATCATCTGTTTCCATTTCTTCCTGTCCTCTGCATCATGTTCTTTCACACTAACCTCCTGCATGTCCTCTCTCACCACATCCATAAACCGTATCTTAGGCCTTCCTCTTTTCCTCTTACCTGGCAGCTCCATCCTTAGCATCCTTTTCCCAATATACCCAGCATCCCTCCTCAGCACATGTCCAAACCAACACAATCTCACCTCTCTTGCTTTGTCTCCAAACTGTCCAACCTGAGCTGACCCTCTAATATACTGATTCCTAATCCTGTCCATCCTAGTCACACCCAGTGCAAATCTTAACATCTTTAACTCTGCCACATCCAGCTCTGACTCCTGCCTTTTCATCAATGCTATTGTCCCCAACCCATATAACATAGCTGGTCTCACTACCCTCTTGTAGACCTTCCCTTTCACTCTTACTGATACCCATCTGTCACAAATCACTCCTGACACTCTTCTCCACCCATTCCACCATACCTGTACTCTCTTCTTCACCTCCCTTCCACACTCACCATTACTATGAACTGTTGATCTCAAGTACTTAAACTCATCCACCTTTACCAACTCTACTCCCTGCATCCTCACCATTCCTCTACCCTCCCTCACATTTATATACATATATTCTGTTTTAGCCCTGCTGACCTTCATTCCTCTTCTCTCTAAAGCATATCTCCACCTCTCCAGGGTCTCCTCAACCTGGTCCCTACTCTCACTACATATCATAATGTCATCTGCAAACATCATAGTCCACAGGGCCTCCTGTCTGATCTCATCTGTCAACCTGTCCGTCACCACTGAAAATAAGAAAGGGCTCAGAACTGATCCTTGATATAATCCCACCTCCACCTTAAAGGTATCTGTCACTCCCACCGCAGTCTTCACCAATGTCACACTACCCTCGTCCATATCCTGTACCACTCTTACATACTTCTGTGCCACTCCCGACTTCCTCATATAATACCACAACTCCTCTCTAGGCACCCTGCCATATGCTTTCTCTACGTCCACAAAGACACAATGCAACTCCTTCTGACCTTCTCTGTATTTCTCCAACAACACTCTCATAGCAAATATTGCATCTGTAGTGCTCTTTCCTGGCATGAAACCATACTGCTGATCACGAATCATCACCTTAACCTAGCTTTCACTATTCTTTCCCATAACTTCAAGCTGTGACTGATCAATTTTATCCCACTATAGTTACTACAGCTCTGCACATCACCATTATTCTTAAAAATCGGTACCAAAACACTTTTTCCCCACACCTCAAGCATCCTCTGACATTCCAAAATTTCATTAAACAATCTGGTTAAAAATTCCACTGCCATTTCACCTAAGCACCTCCATGCTTCCACTGGTATGTCATCTGGGCCAACAGCCTTTCCATTCTTCATCCTCTTCATAGCTGTCCTTACTTCCTCCTTGCTAATCTGTTTCACTTCCTGATTCACTATCCCCACATCATCCAACCTTCTGTCTCTCTCATTCTCTTCATTCATCAGCCCTTCAAAGTACTCTTTCCATCTACTCAACACACTCTCCTCTCTTGTGAGTACGTTTCCCTCACTATCCTTTATCACCCTTACCTACTGCACATCTTTCCCAGCTCTGTCCCTCTGTCTAGCCAATCGGTACAGGTCCTTTTCTCCCTCTTTAGTGTCCAATCTCTCATACAACTCTCCATATGCCTTATCCTTAGCCTTTGCCACCTCTCTCTTTGCCATGTGTCTCATCTCCTTATACTCATGTCTACTTTTTTCATCTCTTTGACAATCCCACTTCTTCTTTGCTAGCCTCTTCCTCTGTATATTCTCCTGTACTTCCTCATTCCACCACCAGGTCTCCTTGTCCTCCTTCCTCTGTCCAGATGTCACACCAAGCACCTTTCTAGCAGTCTCCCTTACTAGCTTTGCTGTAGTTACCCAGCTATTCAGTAACTCTTCACTGCCTCCCAGTGCCTGTCTTAACTCTTCCCTAAACTCCACCTCACAATCACCCTTTTTTAACTTCCATCACTTAATCCTTGGCACTGCTTTTACACTCCTCCTCTTCTTCTTGATCATCAACGTCATCCTACAGACTACCATTCTATGCTGCTTAACTACACTTTCCCCTGTCACCACTTTACAGTCTCCAATCTCCTTCAAACTGGCCCTCCTACATAGGATATAATCCACCTGTGTGCATCTTCCTCCACTCTTGTACATCACCCTATGCTCCTCCCTCTTCTTAAAATACATATTCAGCACAGCCATGTCCATCCTTTTCGCAAAATCCACAATCATCTGACCTTCTGCATTAGTGACTGTAATTATAAAAGTCCAGGAAAAGATTTGTTTTCCACCAGCTTGTTCATCAACTATTGCCCCTATACTGACCTCATTATTTCTCCAAATTGGACTATAAACCAACCCAGCCCTTTTCTCACAAACTTCTGCAAAAACATTATGTACTATTGAGCCAGGATAGCCATGCATAGTAAGCATGGCTGATAATGTTTCTCCTTCCTGAATAAAAACATCCTTTTCTGTTATCATACGGGCCAATCTCATATATTGACCCTTGACAAGGCCTCTTTTCTGATGGTATGGATGATAGCTATTAAAATGTAGCAGACTATTTGAACAGGTAGGTTTTGTATAAATGTTGCTCACATACTTTTTATTGACAAAATCCATACCTATTTCCACATCCAAATAACTGATACTAGTTGAACTACTACTGTGAGTAAATTTAAAAAGGTAGTAGTGTTGTTACAATAACTCACTGACATTACATATTTCATCAAATGGCCCTTTCCAGGCAACAAATATATCATCCAAAAAGTGGCAATATGAGGCCCAATGTTGTTCAAAATGGGAGTCCAGTAAATAACTCTTTTCCCACTCATGCATGATAATATTAAAAAAAATGGGGGCAAAAGCCACCCCCATGGCCACTCCACCTTTTCGATGATAATATTGTCCCTCAAAGTAAACATAATGATTCTTAAGTATTGCTTCCATAAGTGTAGTCAAGACATATATCTCATTGTTTGAAAAATCATTTGAGGCAAATAAAAAATCCTGAAACCATTCAATGCCTGTGTCATGTGGTATGACATTGAACAAGTTCACAATGTCAATTGTCAGAAAAATAATATCTTCATGAAATGCCAGATTTCTTATTTTGGCCAAAAAAATCCCATGAATCTTTGCAAAATTGTGCGTGTGGATCTAAACATTTCTTTAATTTAATGTCTACATACTTAGCTAATGGGTGTACATTGGCTGTAGAGGCATTGACAGTGGGTCTTAATGGAGGATCAACAATGTATTTATGAATTTTGGGAAGCCCAAAAATTGAAGGGACTAAGGGATACTCACAACACAGATATTTATATGCTTCATAGATAATTGAACCTTGATCAAACATATCTTTGAATAAGTAGTCAATCTGAACATATGAAAGATTAACCATATTAATAGAAGCTTCATCATAAATGCTGTCATCAAAAAGCAAGAATTGGAGTATTTTTTCCTGTTTTGATGGGATCTTCAAATACATCAGCAAGGAACCCTAGGTAATTTTTAGAAAAGGTAAAGCCATTAAGAGTTATTTGGAACAAGGTGGAAGGCCTGGTACTTACAAATGTGGATTATGCCCCAATGTTCCTATATTAGGGAGGGGGAAACATTTGTAATTAATGAAAATATGATCCAATCCGCTTTTTATTGCAACTGCAACACTAGGGGCGTTGTTTATGTTGCCCAATGTAGTCATTGTTCAAGTTTTTATGTGGGCAAGACCCAGAGATATTTTAGAGATCAGATTTACGAGCATTTGTTAGATATCAGACATCTTAAAATGAGCAATGCATTGGCTAAACACGTTGCTCAATATCCTGGGCACCAGTTTACAGTTTGAGGAATGAAAATGTTACAAAAGAAT
The DNA here is from genome assembly GCF_019279795.1 of Protopterus annectens. Lineage (NCBI taxonomy): Eukaryota > Metazoa > Chordata > Ceratodontiformes > Protopteridae > Protopterus > Protopterus annectens. The sequence goes on along the minus strand of NC_056749.1, from coordinate 72,220,622 downwards.
CCTGGGGGGGAGTGTCCTTGGCAAGACTTATTGGAGGCCAAATAGCTGATATGGCAAATTAGATTACAGGCTCCTAATCCCCCTGGGTTTAATGAACATATTGGTATTAACAGTATTATAAAACTCAGGTCATATATTGTTTATATTTATTTAATGACATGATAATTGATTTTTTCTTATATATATATATATATATATATATATATATATATATATATATATATATAGGTCCACTATGGAAGACCGAACGCCCATATTACCAACTCTCAGAATCCTGAGACCAGAACACCGAAAGACCAGAAGCACAAATGTCATAATCCTGATGTTCAGAGATTTTGAGTTTGCACTTCTGGTGTTGTGGTTCAGGTAAGTATGTGTGTGTAAGTGTGTTTGTGAGGGGCTTTAGTGTGTTGTGACTGTGGTGTGTGTGTGAGGGACTTTAATGTGTGGGTGTGAGTTTGTCTTGTGTGTGTGTGTTTGTGTGATCTCAGAGTTAGAATATTAAAGTAGGGGGGTGCTGGGGGGCTTGCCCCGCTGCTTAAATATAGTGTAAGTTTATTAGTTTGATTGTGGGGGGAAGTTGTGTCTCTGTGTATGTGTGTACTGTAAGTGTTACAAATGTTCGCGATTTTGAATTTCGCTCTTGTGGTCCGTCTGTCTTGCAGTCTTTCGGGTATTTGGTGTTGGGTTTATGGCCATCTGTATTGTGGGTTTTCGGATATGTGTAGTGAACCCATATATATATATATATATATATATATATATATATATATATATATATATATATATATAAAAATGTTTAGTGAAGTTTTTATTCTGATCTTTTTTCAGGTATATACCTCTTCGGTTCGGTGTATATGGCCAAGGAGATATACTAGTACAGGATAAGGTAGATGATTACTGGCCAAGCAGTCATTTTAGAGCAGGATGGGTGAGTGGATAAGGATAGTTTAAAGGGATTAGCCAGATGTGATGCACGAGCAAAGCCATTAGACCTTTAGGCATTGTTTTAATACCAGCTTGAATGATTTTAGATGGTTAGTTTTTTCTGAATGGGAGGGGAATGGAATTGCAAACTTTTCAAACATGAGGAGAATACAGTGAGTCACCTGAACTAATTACAATAAAAACAGTCCAGATGTTCTAAGCAGACCCACACACCTTGTAGTAAAAATGTTTATTACACAATGGATTGAGCACTTTTTGTCTGGTTATAACAAAAGACTTCTTCAGAATCAACCATCAAACAATAAAATCCATTTGAATAGTACTTCAACACAGTCACCTGACCCATTATTTGCATTTAAATTGAACATGAATATACATTTAAAGAGGTATCGACTTGAAAAATATCAGAATAAAAACTTCACTAACCGTCATATATTGAATATATAAGAAAAAATCAATTATGTCATTAAATAAATCTAAACAATATATGACCTGAGTTTTATAATACTGTTAATGCTAATATGGTCATTAAGCCCAGGGGGGGATTAGGAGACTGTAATCTAATTTGCCATATCAGCTCTAATAATATCCATATCAGGCCTCCAATAAGTCTTGCCAAGGACCCATTCTCAGGATTCCTTTGTAACATTTCAACTCCACAAAATGTAAACTGGTGCCCAGGATATTGAGCAACATGTTTAGCCAACGCATTACTCATTTTAAGATGTCTGATATCTAACAAATGCACGTAAATCTGATCTCTAAAACGTCTCTGGGTCTTGCCCACATAAAAATTTAAATAATGATTAAAGTCAGCAACATAAACAACGCCCCTAGTGTTGCAGTTGCAATAAAAAGCGGATTGGATCAAATTTTCATTAATTACAAATGTTTCCCCCTCCCTAATATAGGAACACTGGGGGCATGATCCACATTTGTATGTACCAGGCCTTCTAGAATTCAGGAAAATATTACTATTTCCGCCTTGTTCCAAATAACTCTTAATGGATTTACCTTTTCTAAAAATTACCTGGGGTTCTTTGCCGAAGTATTCGAAGATCGCATAAAAACAGGAAAAAATACTCCAATTCTTTTTCAGAATATTCACTATTTCAACATGTTCATTAGTGAATGTAATTATAAAAGCCTGGGAAAAGGTTTGCTTTCCACCAGCTTGTTCAACACCTGTTACCCGTGCATTGACCTCATTATTTCTGCAAATTGGACTATAAACCAGCCCAGCCCTTTTCTCACAAACTTCTGCAAAAACATTATGTACCATCAGACCAGGATAGCCATACATAGAAAGCATGGCTGATAATGTTTCTCCTTCCTGAATAAAAACATCCTTTTCTATTGACCCTTGACAAGGCCTCTTTTCTGATGGTATGGTAACAGCTATTAAAATGTAGCAGACTATTCGAATAGGTAGGTTTTCTATAAATGTTGCTCACATACTTTTTATTAACAAAATCCATACCTATTTCCACATCCAAATAATGGATACCAGTTGAACTACTAATGTAAGTAAATTTGAAAAGGGAGTAATGTTGTTACAATAACTCAATGAAATTACATATTTCATCAAATGGCCCTTTCCAGGCAACAAATATATCATCCAAGAAGTGGCAATATGAGGCCCAATGTTGTTCAAAATGCGAGTCCAGCAAATAGCTCTTTTCCCACTCATGCATGATAATATTCAAAAAAATGGGGGCACAAGCCACCCCCATGGCCACTCCACCTTTTCGATGATAATATTGTCCCTCAAAGTAAACATAATTATTCTTAAGTATTTCTTCCGTAAGTGTAGTCAAGACATATACCTCATTGTTTGAAAAATCACTTGAGGCAAATAAAAAATCCTGAAACCATTCAATGCCTATGTCATGTGGCATGACATTGAACAAGTTCACAACATCAATTGTCAGAAAAATAATATCTTCATGAAATGTCAGATTTCTTATTTTGGCCAAAAAAAATCCCTCAAGTGTTTGCACAATTGTGCGTGTGCATCTAAACATTTCTTTAATTTAATGTCTACATACTTAGCTAATGGGTGTATATTGGCTTTAGAGGCATTGACAGTGAGCCTTAATGGAGGATCAACAATGTATTTATGAATTTTGGGTAGCCCAAAAATTTAAGGGACTAAGAGAAAAGAGCAGTAAAAGTACAGCCATTCCAAAAAGTTTTGTGTGCTGTGTGCATTTATTCACAGTGTCATAATTTCAAAGTATTTCTTGCACTGTACAGAGTTAAATACAATGATGTCAAAGTGGTCTTGTGCTATGGAGACTTATTTGGCAAAGTGCAGTTATTTCAAAGAGTTTGTTGTGCAATTACAGGTACTGGCATAAAATTCTGCCATATATATTTGTGTGTGTGTGTGTGTGTGTGTGTGTGTGTGTGTGTGTGTGTGTGTGTGTGTGTGTGTGTGTGTTCGTACATAATTTCAGACACCTTCACTACTGTGTATTGATATGGTAGAGGCATTTTGCAGACCAAGTCCACTTGTGTTTGATCATAATTTAGCAGACAGTTGGAGAGTATTCAAGCAGGAATACAATATTTTTATACAAGCAGTTTTTTCTGACAAAGATGTATGTACGAGGGCATTCATTTTGCTTAACTTAGCTTGGTCAGACGTCATTGAAAGAGAGTGTTCATTTGTATATGCACCAGAAGTATATGCAGGAGAGAGGGAAACTGCCATATTGTGGTACCGGCTGAATCAAGGGAGGAGCCTGAGTGCTTAAAATGTAAATTTAGAGAAATGTGCAACCCTCAGGCAAATGTTACATTAGAGAGGCACTTATTTTATACAAGACACCAAAAGCCAGGTGAAACTTTTGCAGCTTATATTACTGACTTGAAATAAGGCTAAAACGTGCAGATCTGGTGACTTGAAAAATGAGTCAATAAAGAACAGGCTTGTGTGTGGTGTTAATAGTGCTGCAGTGAGAAAGACTTTGCTTCGTGACAGTGATTTAACATTAAGCAAAGCCATAGAGATTTGTCAAATCCATGATTTCACAATAAGGCACACAAATATGCTTAGAATTGATAAAAGCATGTTTTCAACAGCCTCTAGAACAAACATAGACAGCATGCAACACACGGCAAAGAGAAAGAGGCCTAAGCAATTGGCAACTATAACCCCTGCAGGTTTTCCTAGGAGGAGTCAAAGCTTTCTAAAAAGTTCCAAGACTAGCTCAGTCACAGAAACAACTGTGTGGGTGTCTTCTATGGTAGCCGCTCATAATATAAGATTGAGTCAGTAAAACCCAAGTTAAGTCTCATTGTTAACTGTCATAATTGTGGTACCAATCATGAGTCTAAAAGAAAGAAGTGCTTAGCATTTGGTTAGCAATGCCACAAGTGTAAAAAAATGAACCATTTTCAAAGGTTTTGTAATTCAATCAAGCTTCATTCAGTTATTAAGAAAGGTCACTCAAAAAAGCAAGTTGATCATATAGAGAGCTGCAACCCTACTTTCTATGTAAATGGTGTATTGGTGGTCCGTTAAAAGGTCAATACAGTAGATTTACTGAGAAAAATGAAGTATTTTGTACTGTCCTGATCAATGGTAAACCCACAGAAACATTTGCTAACATGAGGGCTGTTGAACAACTTTATTTGGCAATTGTGCAAAGCTTGTTGCTTATGGAGGTTAAGAGATTCAAACTGTAGGCTCAGTAGTGCTTTCATGCTGTTTGGCTGGGAACAGTTGCAGCTTGCAATTTTATGTAGTCTAAAGACATGTGCAGTCATTATTAGGTCTCAGAGACAGTTTGAGAATGAAACTGCTTTCTTTTACCAAAGAAGTACATCATGTAAACACATATCCCAGTTCCAGTTTCTGACGACAAGCTAGGCAAACTTCCAATTGTGTTCTTCATGAAAGTAGACCCAGAGGTCAGTCCAATGGTTATGTAGGTCATTTATTTACCAGTACAGGCTTATGGCCAGATCCTTCTATACAAGCAGCCATTCTTGAGATGACAGCTCCAGATGATGTCCAAGCATTACAGCATTTTCCTGGTATGGTTAACTACTTGGGCAAATTTATCCCTGACTTTAGTGAGTTATCAACACCTTTAAGGGAGCTGACACACAAAAATATTGCATGGTCATGGTTAGAACAACACCAGAGAGCATCTGATGACCTCAAACAGCAAATTGCTAACCCATCTACATTAAAGTACTATGATGTCCACAAATCAGTAGCTCTTTCCTGTGATGCTTCAAAGTTCGGTGTTGGTAGAGGTATTCTTCAGGAGGGCAGACTTGTTGCCTACACATCTAGAACTCTTACCCAAACTGAGAACTGAAATGCAGTATGATCAAACTGAGAAGGAACTTTTGGCAATTGTGTTTTCATGTTTGAAGTTCCATGATTATATTTATGGCCAAGCTATCCAGACAGAAACTGACCATCAACTTCTATTCACTATTTTAAAGAAGGCTATGCATTCAGCTCCAGCAGGACTACAAAGAATGATGCTTGAATTGCAAAAGTATAATTTCAAAATGGTCTATACAAAGGGTAAACTTCTTTATCTGGCTGATACCATATCCAGATCACCCAGAAATATCACGGAACAGCTTGATGCAGAGAATTTTTAATTTGCTGTCATGGAAGTGCATAATTTTTCTACCATGAAACTTGATGAGCTGAGGGATCATACAAAGACTGATCCAATTTTGCAAAGGCTCATCCACGTCATCAATGTAGGATGGCAGTCAAAGCAATCCTGTGTACCATTGTTACCTGGGGGTATGTAGATAACAATGAAGTAGAAGGTCAATTAGTTATGAAGTTTAATTGAGGATGCAAGGATCTTGGTGATTTTAGTAACTGTGGGCTATAAGTAGACTGGGTTTGTTGGAGGGTGTTATTGTATATTATTGCCACACCTCTTGATTTTTTGTTTAGGCTGTTTAATTTAAAAATGCTATATCCTGGTGGTAGGATTTTCTTGTCTTTTATGTCATATTTTAGCCAGATTTCAGTTATGACCATGATGGCAAGGGAGTGGAGGGAATCCATGCCTGGACCCATGGGAGTTTGTTTCTAACACTCCTGAGGTCAATGATATAAAAGTGTCTAATGAGCAGGATATAGTTTGGCAATCCTTTTGCGATGGATAGAGGGGATCAGGGTTTGGATGAATATCTCCACAGAGGTTAGATGAGTAAAGCAAGCTAAGGTAGGGAGAAGAGCTGTTGAAGATTTATTTATTTATTTTTTTATTTATAGCAAGTTTGTAGAGAACAAGGCTATTCATGAAAAGTATATTTTGGTTGAAAAAGTGATTAGTGGATAAACTGATTAGGCTAGGTGTGATATGGAATTGATACAGAATTTGATTTTGAGCTAGAGAATCTAATACTTAAAAGTGGGTCATTGGAGTAGTTGAGGAAAGGATATTAGGAGTGCCTGTAATAGATGAAAAGGGTAGGATAAGAGTCTGATGAAGCAGTGAGATCACACCGTGAAAGCACTTACTCTCTTTTGTGTGCATTAAAGTTTTTTGTTTTACCTTCAGCTGTGTTAGTTTCGGTACATTTTTGTTTTTTTTAGTAGTTTCTTGGTATTGTACCGTTCTATTTTTATTCTCAGCATACTTTTTACACTTTAGGTTCACAGCCTGCAAGGGGAAACATTTTGATAGGTGTAGACCAGGTATAGGCCAGGTGCTTGGAAATATAAAGTGTTGAACAGTTGTGGTCGATAAGTGCAATTTGGAGAAAATGTTAGGGTTTTGGTGCTGTAGCTGATGGGTTAAGCTATATGGGGTGAGTGTTAAGCAGAGATTGGTAAAAGCTGGACATTGGAGGTTTGATTAAGTTTCATAACTGGTGAACAGAAATGAAAGGGAAAAAGCCTTTAAGATGTGAGGAGTCTTTTCTTCCTCCCCTAAGTGTGTCAAAGAGTTTGCAGAGAATGAACAATATGCAGCATGATATAGTAGTTAAATAAACATGGTTACAGAATAACACAACCACACATATGTCCTGTTAAATAATGCAAGGCACTATAGGAAGTATATGCCAGTTTTCTTATATGCAGCTGTAATAAGAAGCTATTGATTCAAAAGAAATCTCATGGCCTTTCAAACTTTTCTAATTTGCATCCAGCCCTGTGCTGGCATTTTATTCACTACCCTTAATACTCCCCCATGCATCCACCTGTCCAATGCCTTCTTACCTTTGCCTACTAAAGTACAATTAAATACTCTCAAACCTCTCAACTGGCCCTAGTTTTGTCTCATTTTTCTCTATTCCACATAAAATGTTTGCTTTTCTGTTAAATCATGAGAATTACAGTCAGTTAATAATACCAGTCTTTAGAATTTTATACTTCATATTGTTCAGAAAATGCAGTTTGATGTAAAAATGCTCCTCTATTAACATTTTAAGTGAATTAAGAGTATTACTTATTTATTGTCATTTGATTTCCCGGAATGTCTGGCTGAGTAGGAGAATGTTTTCAGTGGATGCCTGGGGAGAAAAGCTTCAAAGTACTACAAAACATTTCAAGAACAATAATTTTACAGTCTTTAAAAATAATACAAAAAACAAATACAGTTTAAAAAATTATACCAAATTAAATACAATATGAAAATGTTGCTTAAGAATAGATAAATTGTATGGCAATGTTTTAATAGTTAGAGAAATTTTAGACAGTTTGTAGAGAAATTAAAGGTAGTTAGGATAATACAAACAGGAATTGCAATACAAAGTGAGAGAAAATCAGGCTTATGATATATTTAGAGAGAAAGCCAGGGGAGAGAAATTGATAGACGTAAGGAAGTGAGTGAAAAAGGCAGAGTAAAGAGATGTAAGGTATGAACAGGTGTTTGCACACATTTAGGGATATAGGTCATTCTGATGTTGAACAAGAACAGAGCCAGCTTTTGGCTAGAAAGTCTTTTAGAATGGGTTTGAAGGATGGGCGGGAGGGTATTGATCTGATGGACAGAGATAAGGAGCTCCAGGACTTAGCAACATGGTACAAGTACTGACAACGCCCAACAGATGTTATAGGTTTGTGGACAGACAGGAGTTTCTGGCTATTGATTTATAATGACCAACTAGGAAGATAGTTGTGTAGAATGTTATTTAGTACTGGGCAAGCAGATGCATTCTGGATAATTTTATAGGTGGTCATTTTAAAAACTGACCCTGATTTTGTGCCTTTGTTCCCCCAATTACTTTTAATTTTGTACAGAATTCTTCAGCACAGAAGTTGAGAGGTATGTTTGATGGTCTCACTTCTACAGTTTCACTACTCTTACATTAAATACATCTGTCCTAAGTCTTCCACTCTTCACTACTATCATATTATTCTGTCCTTTTCAGCACCATCACCCTTTTTGTCCATTCAACATTGACTTAAATTTTGACTTTATGTATGTTTGCTTGCACAAAACACTGTATACAGAATTGGTGAATCAGAGTTTGTCAGTCAGGCATGTAAAGTGCATGCAGTCATCTCACCCATTAAAAGCCATTTCAGGAGCCAATCAACAACCAATGCTCAAGAAGCTACCAAGATAGCAATCTCCACAGGAAAAGATCCTGATAAGAAAATGATGGAAATTCTGAAGTCTGAAGGTGCACCCCCTCTGGGTCTGAGTGCAAAACCCAAACAGGGAAATGGGACAGGTAAAAGGGATCAAAGATGTGATTGGACAGATAAACTGGCATAATGGTTTTATAATCCTGTAAGAAGCAGGAAGCTACTGCAGGCTGCATAGAGCAAGCATAATATGCTGTTAGCGAGGCACACCAGTTGGTGACATTGCAGAAAAGTTCTACATCATTTGCAAATGATTGAGCTCAGGGTTAGGAAGTCCCAGATACAGGGCATTGTAGTTGTCCAGCCAAGGCATGAATGACAACCAAGAGGGCAACCTAGGATAAAAAGTTCTTAATCCTTGAGATATTTCACAGGTGGAAAAAATGAAAATTTCACAATAGCCAACCACCTGATCCTGAAGTGTCAGCCTTGAATCGAATATTACACACTTTTATCAACAAGCGCAGTCTTATTTTTCCTATATATAATGGAATTTGGAAGGTAAACAGAGGAATCCTGCAAGGCTGCATGAACTTCCATGGCCTCAGTTTTGAAGATGCAAATGATTAAGAAGTAGCCAAAAGTTTACGGCCTCAAGATCATCAACTTGAAAATTCAGATTCACAATGTCACCCTGTGGAAAGAAGAAATAGAACTGGGTGCTGGCAGTATTGCTGTGGTCTGCTAGACCCCTTTCCTTCAACAGATTCCATAATGGTAGCATATATATAATGAACAATAAAGGGGCTAAGATAGAGCCTTGTGGTACTCCACAGTCAAAATGACAGGACAAAGAAAAGTTAATCCCTGAGCTATCTTTTGGAGTATGGTCAGAGAGATGAAATACAAAGCACTCGAGAACAATAGAGGAAATACTGTAATAGGTTTATAAATGCTCTACCAAAATGCCATGATCAGCTCTATTTAATACTGAGGTGAGATAAAGGAGTACCAGTACTGAATAGTACTTCCGGTCTGTAACCATGAGGAGGTCACAGACCACTCCCACAAGTCCTGTCTCAGTACTATGGCAAGTGCAAAAACCCAACAGAAAGGGGACTATAAACCCAATGACAAAGATATGTCTCTGACTGCTTCTTATCAGCCTTTTAAATAATCTTTCCCAGAAAAGGAAGGCTAGAGATTAGTTTGTAGTCATCCAAAATGTTTGAATCCGGAGATGGTTTCTTATGAGTAAGAGTAACACCTGCATCTTTTAAAGCTGCAGGAAATATCCCATCTCTCAATGACAGAATGAGGATCTAAAAAAACTGGTGGCCCAAGAACATGAAGACTAGCTAACACCAGTCTTGATGGACAGGGATCCAGACCACATGTTGTCAGACACATACCTGAGATAACAACAACAAGGTCATCAGGAGTATAAAACACCATCCAAGAGATGAAAACAAAGGGGTAGAGACCTCTACAATACTCAGGGGGCCAGATTGTGGAAGAGCAGATGCTCTGAAAATTAGCAGCAGACTGACATTGAGGAGCAGATAATGCTCTTCTACTGGTAACAGATTCTGGGTGGCACATTGTTTCTACCACTTAGAAAAGCACTACTGCTCAATTTACTGCTGACAACATCTCTCTGGACATAACTGCTGCCTTCTTATGAGAGATCTCAACCTAGTGGGGGGGAATAAGATTCATTTATTTATGTCAAGCTTCTCACTGCAGTGTGCTGCATGGCACTGCCAATGCTCCAGCCTGCACCCCTCTCAGTGCAAGTGTGCTGCATGGTACCGCCAATGCTCCAGCCTGCACCCTCTCAGTGCAAGTGTGCTGCATGGTACCACCAATGCTCCAGCCTGCACCACTCTCAGTGCAAGTGTGCTGCATGGTACCACCAATGCTCCAGCCTGCACCCCTCTTAGTGCAGAAAATGAAGATGTTGGATAAACCTGGGTTTATGTCTCCTGGTAGGGACTGGGTGAGCATGTCTTGGAACGAGAGACTCTAATATCTGGGACAGAGATCTATTGTAGTCAGTCACCATGGTATCCAAAGAATTAACATCATCCTCTGAAAGGAAATAAAGGGTCAAAAGGAGAAACATTAGAACATTATATTATTAGTAAAATTAATTACCTTCATTTCAGTTAAACAATTTATAATGTAGCACATCTAGGCCAACGTGAACCAGGAATTGGCCAGACCAAGATACAAGTTCAACCAGCAAATCAGATGTCATCACAGCCATTAAGAAGACCAACACAAACATATGGCCCAGTTTATTCATCACAGCAGTAATAACCTCAGCAAACTTGGGACCTCTCATATTAACAAAATTCTTTAGCAGGAATCAACTCAGATATTAAAATAATTTAACACAACTAAATGCTGGTGGCCAACAGCTGAATTGAAGAGTAAATTGGCAAACTCTTGTAGGAATGCTCTCTTACAACCTTGTGGATGTCAGATGAGGATAAATCTACAGTTTGCTACTTCAACCAAAACATGTTCAAAGGAGCTGTTCTCCCTAGTGGTGACTTGAGTCATTCCCAGACCAAGACCATGACATTCAGCAATCCCACTCTAGACCTTACCCCTCCTTGGGCACTTTATCACTGCGAAACTGCAACAAATGGCACTGATGGTTCATCATAAGAAAGTAGCAATGACGGGCTTATGTACAATATTTAAGAACTTGCATAGATAAAAAAACAGTTAAAGGTGGAGGTGGGACAAAAGGGATAATGCAAACTACTATAAAATCAAGTAGTAGTAACAACTGCCATAAAAAGACAACTGTTCAAACTAAAATAAATTAAGACAAAAATAAAATGAACAAATTGCAACAAACTAAATCATAACACGTTATAACTGGCTCAAGAGTAAAATAAAAAGAAAGCAAGTCGTAGGTCTAGTGCTTTTATCATTTAATACAGGCTTCATAAGAATCACATAACCTACTCAAACCAACATTTAAATAGACTTGGTTCACTAGTCACATGACCACTATTCATTAAAGCTGAAAGTGATAACAGTAATCTAAAATTTGTTCCAGCTATAAATGAAACATTTGAAATCTTTGTTAGTTTAACTTTTGGTTCAAAAACACATATAAAAATGTATGCAGAAAACACAGTGAAAAAAACAGACATTAAAAACCATATTCTTAACTCCAAAGCCTATTATTTTAAAACACTTTATACTGGCTTTTTACAGGCATTCAGTAAAGTGCAGTTAGGAGAGAGGTAAAAACTGTTGTAAAAAAGACCTAAGCAGAATTAGATGAGCATGACCAAATAGAAAAGGACTAAAATGTTAAAAAGTCCTTGATACAGCAAATCAATAGCAGTGACAAACCAATATGATTAAATGAGCAGAGTAAGTTGTAGTAAGAAATATTAATACCCTGTTAGCATGAGCTGAGCTAGGCTGGTGAAATCCAGTAAGCAATTTAATTGATGACTACGGCTGTGCTTCACTGTGGAAACAGGAACCAGATGGTATTCCAGCAGCTTTCATAAGTTACGCACAAGTGAAATGAATAACACTGCACACTAGAACACTAACACGTCTCAAGCAGGAACAGTAAAAATGACAATAACTTAAAAAAACAGCCAGCTTGACCAAGACAGACCAATATAAGTGCAAAAACAAGTGTGATAGTAGTGAAAACAAAAGCATAAATAAAAAGACATTTAATTCACTTTCACTGAGACCAGAGACATACAGAAACAATACAAACTAAATCTTGTAAACTACAATCCACTTGCTACAGCCCCATCAAGGCTCAGTGTCTCTCAACCTAACACTACCTTAAGTATTCAACTGCGTACCACTTTAACAACATAAAGAAAAGTGCAAGTGAACTCTCTGCAGTCTGTCTGCAAACACAAACAGCTAACCTAACACTAACCACACTTGCTCGGTACCTTTAACATTCCTATAAGAAAAAAGCAGTCCGGGTCTGAACTGTCTCCAAACAGCTACAGTTAACTTTGAACCTAACACCACTCTTAAGTATTCAACTCCGTACCACCTTTAACATTCCTATAACAAGAAAAGTGCAGTCCGGGTCTGAACTGTCTGCAAACAGCTACAGTTAACTTTGAACCTAACACCACTCTTAAGTATTCAACTCCGTACCACCTTTTAACATTCCTAAGAGAAGTGCAGTCCGGGTCTGACTGAACTGTCTGCAAACAGCTACAGTTAACTTTTAATCCTAACACCACTCTTAATTCATTCAACCACCCGGTACCACATTCTATTCCTATGCAGTCGGGTCTGGGTCGGGTCTGACTGCTCTGCAACAGTTAACTTTGAACCTAACACCACTCTTAAGTATTCAACTCCGGTACCACCTTTAACATTCCTATAAGAAAAGTGCAGTCCGGTCTGAACTGTCTGCAAACAGCTACAGTTAACTTTGAGTATGTGTCCACTCTTTTGAGCCACCAACTCCCCCCTTTTTAACATTCCTTCTAAGAAGAGTGTGCCCCCCCCACCACCACACCACACAACAGCACACACACACTTTGAGTACACACACATCTTCCACTTTCTTTTCTTCCAAGCGAAATATATAGTATTGTGCTTTGGCTGCCAGCTGTTTGTTTATTTAAACTATACTGGTTTTCCTCTGAGAATTAAGACAGAGAGACTTAGTTCAGAGCAGTCCTTGGTCTCAATTGTGATTGTTCTACGCATACTTGTCTACTTTGGCTCATTAGCAGCAGTACAAAAGAACTGCTGCTGCTGCTCTTGTTCTCCTCCCTCCTCCCCTCCCTGTACCCTTTAAGAATCCCAAAGAGTTAAATAACATAACCAGCAGGCACCATTTGGCAAAAACCAATCCACCACTCCACAGGCCTCTGCTACAGGCTCTCAGTAGTGTCACAGTAAGTGTTTTAAAACTGTAACCTATTTATGTTGAATTGTATTAGACATTTTACAACTGTATATGTTTATGTTGAATTTCAAGCCTGTACTCCAATCTGCTTACTTACACTATCAGACTATTTACCCCACTCATAGGACCAAAAACTGGGACTGGGTTAGCCCCGCTCCACTTCGCTACGCTTGGGCTCGCTCACCTCCCTGCCCCCTTATCCCACCCGCCCCCACTGTGTCTACATTTATAGTCACTAGGCCACACCCCTACTTCCTCTCCAACCTACACAACTTCCTCTCCAATTCCCCCACCACTTTACTGTTTAACCACTACTATTCCTCTGAAGCACATTGACCCCACCCATTGATGACATATAACATGTCTATAAATAATTATAAACTCCTTCCTCTTATCTTACCACTCTTAATTCTGCCATACTTTCTTACTAGCTATGAAAATCTCACATTCGTAGGTTTCTCTTATCCAAAATGCCAAACCAAGACCCCCTACCTCCACTGATCATGGAACTTGCCCACTACTACACTACCCCAAAATTATAAATTCCAACCACTTGCTTCTAAAAAAACCACTCCAATCAACACCAAAATCCAAATATGAACTAAAACTACTATTCAAAGTTATTAGACTACTAGCATATCTAAGAAAAACATAACCAAAGATGGGGACATCCATCCTAATCCAGGCCCAACCTTAACTCAAAATCCTACCAGCCCACCACTCTCCCACTGACTGGTCAACTCCCTCCTAATATGCCACTTAAACATTAGAAGCCTAAACAATAAGATACATAGCCTGCATGCTGTACTAGCCACATACCTCCCCAACATAATGTGTCTATCTGAAACATGGCTCCGGCCATCAACCAAAGACAATGAGATCCTGCCTCCTGGTTACAATATACTTAGGGCAGATAGAGTAAAGAAAAGAGGAGGTGGAATAGCCGTCTTATATAATAACACACTTAACATCATAACTAACCCTATACAACCACCCCAGGTCTCTAACGCTGAAATACTAGCTCTAAAAGTTCTACTAAATAATCATAAGGGCATTAACCTAATTGTCACCTATATTCCCCCTGGGAACAATGTAGAAACACTAGAGGTCATTCTACATTGGATAGCCAACAACTACCCTCAAGAAACCATTGTCCTGGGCGATGTTAATATTGACTGGAACCAATGCACAGCACAGTCCAACCCCATCCCTGTTAACCTACATGGATTCTCTCAGATAATATCATCTACCACACGTACAGGTAACAATAACCAAAAAGAGAGTATACTAGACTGGATACTCACCAACAGTCATCCCCAGAACTATATGTCTGAACTCTCCCTAATGATCTTAGTGATCACCTGCTCACATACATCATGAAAGACAAAATTAATTGTACAAGCTTACCTATTTATAGGTCTATCAGATCCAAGAAAAACTTTGACCCAACTAAATTTCAACTTGAACTCAAATCATGTAACTGGACAAAACTAAAGTTCCTTCCCTTGATGAGGCAGTGTCATCATTTAACAATTCATTCCTTACTATACTTGACTCGCATGCCCCTAAACGCTCAATAAGAATTAAAACTCAACTAGCACCCTGGCTAACAACAGACACCAAAACCAAAATAACAACTAGAGACAAAGCGTGGGATAAATGGCGACTACCAAACTACCCCTAGATCGTATCAAATTCCAACAACTTAGAAATGAGACTAAAAAGCCATCATACTAGATAAGAAAAATTACTTCTACAATCTGCAACATAAACATCAGAATAACCCTCAAAAGTACTGGGCAGGCATAAATAAACTTCTCCAACCAGGCAAATCCACTACTCCGACCCCAGGAACATTATCTGACAAGAGCTAAGAAGATATAGCCAATTCATTCAATACTTTCTTCACAGAAACCATCCAGTCATTAGCTAACCAACTTTCTCCTCCCCACACTTCTATAAACACTATACCCAACTCACCACTCTCTTTTAACTTCCAGCCAGTGTCCACATCTTTTATCAGATCCCTTTTGAAAAACTGAAGCCAACCACCCTTTCAGCCGATCTTCTGCCGGCTGAATACCTGCAAATTGCTGCAGATGTCGTAGCCTACCCTATCTCAATCCTAATTAACAGAACCATAACCGAGGCCTCAATCGCCTCAATTTGGAAAATATCCTATGTTATTCCACTCCACAAAGGAGGTTCATCCACAGAACTATCCAACTATAGACCTATAGCCATACTATCACCACTTGCCAAAATTATGGAAAAGTGCATGCACAACCAACTAATGCTCTATCTAACCCAAAATAAACTACTCACAGACTCTCAACATGGATTCAGACCCCATCATAGTACAACCACTGCCCTCCTCTCTTTACTGAAAACATTAATCTTAACCGAATAATAAAAAATATCCTCCGCTCTCTTCCTGGACCTATCGAAGCCTTCGATATGGTAAACCATCAGTTACTTCTATATACTTTAAAAACCCTGTATCTAGATACTCCAGCCCTTGACTGGTTTCAAGCTTACCTCACTGGGAGACAACAAGCAGTAATGTGGCAAAACAAGCTCTCCTGCCTACTACCAAATACCAGAGGAGTTCCTCAAGGTTCCATATTAGGACCTCTCCTCTTTTCAGTCTTCATAAACAACATCCAAACAGTCATCCCTGAAGCCACCTGCATTCAATATGCAGATGACTCGACTATAATATGTTCCAATGCCTCTCTTGCAAATCTACTAACTACCACCCAACATAGCTTCACCAAAGTCGAAAACTGGCTTGCCAACCATCTCCTGATCTTAAATCCAAACAAAACCAAGTTACTTCTCTTCTACCCAACCAATAGATCTCCGACTGAAAACTTCACTATAAAATCCAATAATGGGACCATCATCTCCACAGACACCTATACAAAGCTATTAGGAGTAAACATTGACAATAAACTCAGATTTGATATACATATCAACCAAGCCATTAAGTCAGTCAACAAGAAACTTGGGACCCTATATAGAATTAAAGCCTTCCTTACCCGAATGCCAGGGCAGCCACAGCCCGTTCACACCTTCTCTCTACCCTACTATATGCCTCTCCTGTCCTCACTCACCTTAACAAATCTGATCTGGCCAAGTTCTCATCCTGCTATAATCACATTGCCAGGTTCGTTACAGGCCTACCCTACAGAACACACCACTGTACTAACCTGAAAAAGCTTGGATGGATAGAATTCCCACACCTTCTTCACCAGTCCCAACTCATAGAGGCCTTCAAAATCCTTAAACAACCTGAGAATACCCCAGCACTAAAAAACTTAATGACTACCTACTCCAATCTAAGCTGCCTTCGCTCAGCAAACAGACTCCTTGTCCAAACAACTAAATCTCTCAACCTAGGTGGTGACGCTATTTGCCAACACCACTGGTAAAATATGGAACTCTCTCCCAAATAACATCATGCTTGCAACTTCTCTAAGTCAATTCAAAAATAGTCTAAAACTCCACTTCAAGTCACACTGGCTATGTCCTTGCTCAAACCCAGACTAGCTCTGTGCCATTAACTAAAACATAAACAACTAGCTAAGATGATAAGTACTTTGTATACTGTGATAAAGAAATATGTATCCTGTCTAACTCTATGTCATTATACTGCCTACCGTCCTTGCTAATATGTTATTAATGTTACATTTGTAGTAATCTCAGAAATAGTAATGGCAGTCTTGTACTTGTATGTAAATAGCCTATGTTTTTGTTAAGTTCTTTCAGCTCATTTACTGTACCTAATTATCAATGTAACTCTGTTGGAGCTTTTCTCCCTGGGCCTCCACTGAAAAAGGACATGTATCCAGTCGGACCATCCCGGTTAACAAATGTAAAATAAAAATAAATAAATAAAATAATAAATAAAATAGCTAAGAATAGCACTTGTATATATATTAAAAAGACATACCTTAAATGATTAAACAATTAGTACTAATTAACTAACCATATCATCCCACGAAAAAATACACCTATAAAACTAATAATGCTAGTATTTAAACAATAAATTCTATAATAACTACAAGAAAATGTTACCCTAGCTAACTAGGGGCTATAATTGACTCTCCGACAGACACAGACATCCTTCAAAAGGGTCTCACTGAGACGAATACCTGGTGTCAAAATCATGGCCTCAAGCTAAATGCCAAAAAGTGCATAGTCATCCCCTTTAAAAGAAACAAAGTACCCACAAACTACCACATAGTTGGTAGTCCCCTAAATACGGAAAACGTAATAAGGGATCTGGGGACCCAAGCAGATAGTAATCCCTCCTCTGATAATCACATTGCCAAAGTGGTTAGAAAATCCTTCTATGTGGCCCACCTAATCACAAAAGGGTTTGCATCCAGATCAAAAGAAGTCATTGTACCCCTCTACTCATCACTTATCAGACCCATCATAGAGTACAACGCCCTGTTTGGGATGTACCTTACAAGACACCTGCAACAGCTGGAAAGACCACAGAAGTACCTCACCAATAGGATCACTGGCCTCAAACAGATGCCCTATGCAGCTCGACTGAAGAAACTCCAGCTGTACTCGGTTGCATACTGCCTATTCAGAGGTGATCTCTGCCTGACATACAAGGCCATGTCCAACCCAGAACTGATGGACATGCTCCACCTAAAGAAAACCATATCCTCTCAAGCCACATGCTCTAGGGATCTAAACCTCAACACAACAATAAATAAGACATGCTGGAGGGATAGATTCCTGTTCCAGAGACTTCCCCATGCTTTGGAACAAGATTCCAATCTACATTAGGCAGAGCTCCTCGCTAACACTCTTCAAGAGAAATCTTGATGAGTGGATGGGAAACAGAAAGTTTACCCCGGAGATCACTTCAGTGGCTCTGCTGGACAGAGGCACAGGGAACAAATCTAAGGGGGCTGCGGAAGCCAACACATTCTGGCTAGGCTTATAAATGCCTTCGGGCAGATAGCCTAGTACCTACCTATGAACCTTAAAAACTAAGTGCAATTTTTTAACCTTTTGTCCCTTAGAAAGAATTTGATATTAACAGTATCGTTCAGACCGGGAAAAGTGTTTGCCCCTAATTTTAACTGCCATAGAGTTTCCTTCCTTTCCAGTTTATTCCTATAATTACCTCCTCGTAGATTTTTCAGCACCTGTTTTAGAATAGTAAACATACATTTTTTACAATTGCAATTACCTTTGTGTCTAAATAATGCGTTGTTACTATCCTTAACTTTAATGGAGTAAAGGTGTTCCTTTAGTCTTTTAAATAGACTTCTTTCTGTCATACCTATATAGAAGCCATCACGATCAGAACACAGTGTGATGTAAACTAGTCCCTCAGTTTTACAGTTATAAACTCCAGAAACAGGTATTGTCTTCTCAAGAAACCTCAAATCAGTAAAGGGCCCTTCCAATATAAACCTACATACAGTATGAAAAGCACATTTATACATACCTCTGCTTTTATTGGACATGGTCATACACGGGGTTGCCAGGGTAAAATCATCTTGTAAAATCATTTTAAGATTGTAATTATTTTTAAAAACAAATTTTGGAACATGACTGACTACCTTTAGCAAGTCAGCGTTGCCTTCAATAATTTTCCACTTGTTTCTAATAATCGAACAAATGTCTTTTGATATCTACCCTTATATCAAGGCAACGTGACCACATAGTCGGATCCTTCTTTGTTACCAGTATTTTTATTCAGGGATTTAAAAAGAATTGGGGAAAAACTACATTTCTTTTATGTCTAATTTCATTAGCTGAAAAAAATAACTCTTCTTGGTATCCTCTTTCTAAAAAACATATGAGTTATAAATTCTAACTCTTTTTCAAAACTCAAATCATCCGTAGTCATCTTAGAGGCTTGGATAAACTGGCTACTGATATATTTTTCTTCATAAAATACAAGTGATTGCTGGAAAACTGCAGTTATTTACAAATGTTGTTTTTCTCCTGGGTGTGCTCTCCTTTGTATGCGATGCCTAGCAACTATGAACTTGTTGTCAGTTTGTCAGTCATTCCGAATTGCAATATTAATAGCTTACCAATTTCTTTTAATGTAACATAGGCAATTAATTCTTCAAGGGCAGTTAGTACTGAATTTGTACATGAAACACTGAAATGTAAAGTTGTTTGCCAGTAGCAACCTCTTCATTAGTTACAGATCTCTTTAATGTGGAATTATTCAGATGAGTTTTACTTCTGCAGAGATTGTGCTTATTGACTGATATTGGTGGATTGTAATGACAGAAGTCTCGGTGGCCTTTTATGATTAAAATGTCTGAAATGGGCAGTTTTGTCATTATTGGGTCATAAGTTTTATTTCATTGCTTGCTGGAAAAATGTTCAAAACTACAAATTTAAGACACACTCTACCAATTGGTGTTGTATTATGCAAGGAATATAGTTTAATACAATCAGGAAGGTGGGTCAAAGAACACATACATGCAAGCGTGGTCTAAAATGTGTGCAAGGAGCCTGTGGTTTGAAAACACCCCAAAGATAAACGTAATTCTCCACTGTCCAGATGCATTTTATTTGAATATGGGTTTTAATGCTGTTTCAATGAATGTGAGCTTCAATGGCAGAGAAGTTTACTGCTCATGCTAGGTCTGTTTTCATTCTGAGACTGTATTGTTTGTTTAGCAAATGGCTATCAGTGTTTGTGGATTTTATTTCAATATCTGTAATCATTGTAGAAGCAAATAAGAAAACAGTATGGACACTGATAGGTTTGAACAGTGTTTATAGTAACTGGTGAGAAATAGCCAAGTAATGGAACACTGGAATGGCTGGGAGGGGGGCTGCTGCAGGAGGGGCTGCTCTGAAGTCCCAATCTATTATTCTGTCTAGGGCCCCATTTGACCATGATATAGCTCTGAGCACCACTACCTCAACCGCAACAAAGCCAAGTGGCTTCCAGTGCAACACAGAGCAGACCTGCTCCTAGGAGCTCTCGCTTCTATTTGGGAATCGATCCTCCCTCTATCTACACATCTGAAATCCTACTGCAGTCATGGTGCACAATGGTTAGTTGTACATTAAACCATCTGCCCAGCATCTGACAAACACTTAGAAGGATTTGGCTAGATTGATAATGCTGGAATTCTGTTACAAGGTTGTGCAAGGTGTTTCATGTAAATTGGGAGATGAGATTTTAGAGACAGTGTCCTTTGGGGGAACAATCTTAGCAATATAGATAACATCAGCAATGAATCTTTCTGCACAGCACAAGAAAGCTAATGAAAATGTGTCCTATATGTTGCTTTTCCAGACCAGAATGTTTCGGATTGTGGGTTCAAGCTTGATTACCATATAGGTTTTAAATACCAGACGATGATAAAAAAAAAAAGATGTTGGTTCAGAATGTATGAAGGTTTTCAGAAATGCCTCATGAGCAGATCCTGTAACTTCAAAAAGACCTTTGGAGGACAGGAATGAAGGTGAGGCAAGACTTGGACACACACCTTTTTTTACATTCATGTCCAAGGTACTGGGTTAACTTTGAGAGCTCATGTAGAAGGAAACATTTACTCAAAAGTAGTAAAGTTTTGAATTCTAATACAAGAAGCTATTCATCTTTTCTGAGAGAGTGGTGAGTGATTAGTATGTTTTGTGTAGGCAAGTGGCATATGAAGAGTGATGAGGAACAAAGAGATATGGTGTTTTGGCACAATTAGAAATATTAATAAATAATATAAATAAATACAAATAAATCGACTAGACCTGATGCACACTATTAATCTTTTAGCTGGATCCTATCTTTGTCTGCTCACAGATATCACAAGACTCAGCAAGTAATGGTTTCTTCACTGAAAAGTAAGTTTTTCACCACAATCTGACCTTTTCTTGGCCTGTGGTTACTGTAGAGCCTTGAAGAATGTCGTTTTACTATGGACTCATGTGCACATTTGATTTTATTCAGATTTTCTGGGTTAATATAAATTGCCTTAGTTTGTGCAGCCTAGAGCTCATTTGCAACAAGCTGGTAAATACTAAGCTGCTAAGGTACAGATTGTGACAGTTTTCATGTGGATCTGACAAAAAAAAAAAAACAGACCTGCAAAAGTACGCTTCTGTTCTTACTGAGTTTACTATAATAGCTATGCACTTTTTGGGGTGAATTTCTAGCAATCTAGCTAAGGATTGCTTGAATTTGCACTGCAGTGAAAGTGGAGAAAGAACCTAGTCATTTCCAGGCCTCTAACTGTAATAGAACCTTGAATGTTATTTTTGCTTGTGGCCAGTGTAATTGTTTGAATCGTTATGTCTTTGTGTGTTATAAATCACCTACGTTTGCGTGGCACTGCTTGTTATACAGCTGTGGTGCAATGTGTACTGGGTAAACATCGGTATTTTGAGCCACATCTGTCTCTTCTGAGGTCTACTGGTTGGTGCTAATAGCGATATCTGCATTACATACAGCTGTTTGTAGCTGGCACAACAACCTGCACTGCACACAAAGATTCCTCAGAGTAGCATGTAACAACCCCTAGCTGCTTTACTTTACCCTCAGAGTAGCATGTAACAACCCCTAGCTGCTTTACTTTACCCTCGGAATAGCATGTAACAACCCCTAGCTGCTTTACTTTACCCTCAGAGTAGCATGTAACAACCCCTAGCTGCTTTACTTTACCCTCAGAGTAGCATGTAACAACCCCTAGCTGCTTTACTTTACCCTCGGAATAGCATGTAACAACCCCTAGCTGCTTTACTTTACCCTCAGAGTAGCATGTAACAACCCCTAGCTGCTTTACTTTACCCTCAGAGTAGCATGTAACAACCCCTAGCTGCTTTACTTTACCCTCGGAATAGCATGTAACAACCCCTAGCTGCTTTACTTTACCCTCAGAGTAGCATGTAACAACCCCTAGCTGCTTTACTTTACCCTCAGAGTAGCATGTAACAACCCCTAGCTGCTTTACTTTACCCTCGGAATAGCATGTAACAACCCCTAGCTGCTTTACTTTACCCTCGGAATAGCATGTAACAACCCCTAGCTGCT
Source organism: Protopterus annectens (assembly GCF_019279795.1). Taxonomy (NCBI): domain Eukaryota; kingdom Metazoa; phylum Chordata; order Ceratodontiformes; family Protopteridae; genus Protopterus; species Protopterus annectens. The sequence continues at coordinate 72,198,182 of NC_056749.1, read as the reverse complement.
TTACTTTACCCTCAGAGTAGCATGTAACAACCCCTAGCTGCTTTACTTTACCCTCAGAGTAGCATGTAACAACCCCTAGCTGCTTTACTTTACCCTCAGAGTAGCATGTAACAACCCCTAGCTGCTTTACTTTACCCTCGGAATAGCATGTAACAACCCCTAGCTGCTTTACTTTACCCTCGGAATAGCATGTAACAACCCCTAGCTGCTTTACTTTACCCTCGGAATAGCATTTAACAGCCTCTAGCTACTTTACTTTACCAGAATTAGCTCTTAGGTGGTCTGCAGTGACCTTTACACTTGGTAGTTGCTGTGCTTAGCACATATTCAATACTTTCTTAGCACAAGTAGCTGTTTTTACCTACAATATAGTCCAATAGGTAGATTGGTTAACTGAGGAAGTACTCTGTGTAATTTTAACAAGTTTGTCTAATCCCTGCTATCCTTAGACGGTGTAACAACTACCTGATGCTCAAAGATAATGAACTTTTACTTGGTAAAACACACTCTTTGTGAGAGATGCAAGTATTTAATCAACATGGAGGCCTCATGTTCACAAAAGAAAAAAAAGTGACTGTGAGCAACACACATTTCTAAAACACTACACCAACCCACACTAAAATGTCTTAAATGGTAAAAAATTCCGAGCCAAAGTCTCCTAGTCACATGAAGACTAGCTCTCACAAAACACCACATTGCCTTGTGGTACACTTCCAATAAAAAGTCACCAAGATTTATTCAATTTCAAATCCAATACACAGAACCACAGTACAAATGCAAACATTTTAGTAATTGGATATTCCATAGTCAAACAGCACTAGCTGTCCTCTCCCTAGGGTGGACAAAGCAAAGGTGATAGTGAGATGTCTTTTAGGTGCCATGATCTGTGATATCTCAAGAGCCCTTAAGGTCCTTCCACCAAATAAATATGACAATGACATAGTGGTGGTCAGTGTAGGATGAACGACTTGGTATGCAAAACTCTTGATGGATATGCAAACAGAGATGTCCGAATGCTTCATGCATGTCAGAAATGCAGGCAAGACTCTGGTGCTGAGAGGAATCCTTCATTCACCAAGAAAAAAGCTCAGGTACAAACAAAAAGATAATTGGTGTCAACAACTGGCTAAATAGCTAGTCCAGGGGAATCCTGTTTGTGTCACCATTAGACAAAATGCTCAATAGTCTTATTTGCTGTACAAAGGACTGTCTGCACCTCTTGTTCAAGGCTTCCATGTACTGACTAAAACCTTTGCTAGCCCCATAGTGCCTTTTTAAACACATATCCGCTGATGGACATCCAATACTTCCATACAAGTCAAACAGAACACCTCTCTGACCCTAACCTTGATGAGTGGATGGGAAACCACAAATTCATCCTAGGGGTTCCACCTGTGCCCCTCACTGACAGGGGTGACAGATGTTGACTGAGGTTTATTTTTGGGGATAAACTCTTGGCTAGGCCTGTAAGGGCCCCAGGGCCATTAGCCTAGTAACCTCCTATGATCTTCTGAACATAATCCAAAACAGAATCGCATTCATTTGGCTTTGTTCAATGCCAGGAGTCTCAACAACAAAATTCCTCACTTTGAAGCTGTCTTGCATTTGGAGTGCATCCATGTTTGTGTAATTACTGACACTTGGTTTAAATGTCCAGATAGTACCTGGGTTTTGTGCTCACCATGCCTTCAGCCCCAAGGGCATCTGCTGTAGTGTCCAAGTATTTGTTATGGACCATATCACCCCTTGACAAATTCCCAGGGAACCACAAACAGGAGTTATTGATCTCCAATATCACACTAAATAAGACCAACTATGAATTTATAGTCGGTTACAGGACACCCTATTATGTCCGCTTTATAATCACGTAAGGTTGCTTAATATAAGTGAACTCATAAAAAGCAAAGATTCCATTATTTTGGTAGATTTTAAGTATCCATAAATAAACTGTAGCATCTATATCTCAAATATAGGATGCACCCAAAATTCTTAGTTTTCATAAACAAAAGTTTCCTGGACCAGATCATTAATAAACCCATTAGAAGATATAATACTCTTAACTGGGTCATTAGAAATATTACTTCAAGTTTTCTTCTCCAGGTAAGTCCTTCCCAGGTTAAGTCAAGTCATAAACTAGTGAACTTCATCATTAAATCCAAACAAAACGCTCAGCAAACGGATTCCTGTCCAAAAATATTTACTGCAGTTAATCCAAATCACACAAAAAGCAAACAAAAACTCCACCAAGTGAGAATTAATCCACCATAAGCGCTTTCGTCCCCAATAGTGCACATTAATATGGAACTTCATCAGATGGCAGCAAAAATACATCATATCCTTTAAATACATTTGTTGTGTGACATCACTTCCCCCCAGAAAGACAGATAAAGAAAAAAAAACACAACTCATGCATTTTAAAAGTCAGCAGTTATGAATAATCAGACCATAAAAAAATATATATTTATTATTATTTTTATTTACATTTGTTAACCGGGAGTGTCCGACTGGACACAGGTCCATTTTCAGCGGAGGCCCGGGGAGAAAAGCTCCACATTAAGTATTATTTGCACTATACAGTTAAAAAATATAGCATTTAAATATAGACATTTGCCCAGTTAAGGACGCAAGACAAGAAGAAAACAGATGTAAAACAGCTGTAGAGCATAGTATAATTTTAAAATATGGTGACATACTAAACATGGTTAAAATGTAGTTGAGATTCAGTGAACAATTGATACAAACTGTTTTTGAGGTACATAACAGCCATTAGCAGTTGTTGCTATAAGAAGTTAGTATTTTGTGGTAGATAGCTGAGAACATTAGTAGCCAAGCTTGCTAAGAGTAGGTTGTTGATAGGGACTGAGAGAGGTAGTGGGTGGGGGAGTGGATGGTATTAGATGGGGGTTGCAAGGGCATATCTGGCAAGTTTTGAAGTGTGATTTTAGTAAGGATTTAAAGTGGGTGCAAGAGGTTACAGAGGTAACTGAGGATGGGAGGGAGTTCCAGAGTTTGGCTATAGTGCAGGAGAATAAAGCTTCTCCAGCAGAGTTAATGGCTCTTGTGACCTATAGGAGGTTTTTGTGGCTGGATCTTAGTGGTCTCGTGGTTATGCAGGGTTGGAGTAGATTCTGGAGGGATGGGACTTTTAGTGGTTGGTTTATTAGTTTGTGGGTGAGTGTGAGGTGGTACCATTGAAGGAGATCTCTAGCCAGCCCAGTTCTGCTAGTGAGAGACAGTGGTGAGTACGGTAGGAAGCCCCAGTGGCGAATTTGGCGATTTTGTTGTAGCAGGTTTCAAGCTTATTTAGATCACATTGTCTAAGGTTAGTAAATACTGGAGAGGCATAGAGTAGGGTAGAGATAAGATGCGAATTTGCTACTGAAATGTGAATGTCAAAGTTCAGTTTATTGTCTATTTCTAATTGGTGTGTTCTGTAGGATGGATGGTGGTGTTGTATTTTGCTGTGATGTTAAAGTAAGAGCTGTCTAGGGTAAGTTTGGTGGGTTGGAAGATTAGTAATTTTGTTTTGATTGGGTTGAGTATTAGTTGGGCATCGGATAACCAAGTTTCAATAGAAGAAAATGCTTCCTGCGTGACTTTTTGCAGTTCTGGGAGGCAGTGGGCTATGCAGATGATGGGTGAGTCATCTGCGTATTGTACGAGTGTGCCATGTGCTGTGGCTGAGGCTAGATTATTGGTGAAAATAGAGAAGAGTAGGGGTCCCAGGATGGATCCTTGGGGAACTCCTATGGAGACTGGTAGTTGGGGGGATAGGTTGTCCTGCCAAACAACTGCTTGTTGGTGGTCAGATAGGTAACTCTGAAACCAGTTGATGAATGGTTGAGAGAAGGATAGGTTATGAGAAGAGAGAGGAGTTGTTTGTGTAGGACCATGTCGAAAGCTTTAGAGAGGTCTAGGAAGGTAGCTGAGGAGAGATAACCTGCATTTTTATTTTGTAGGATAGTGTTAGAGAAAGAGAGTAAGGTGGTGGTGGTGCTATGGTTAGGTCGGAAACCGTGTTGTGTGTTGGAGAGGAGGTTGTTAGCAAGGAGGTGATCCGAGACTTGGGAATGAATGCATCTCTCTAGTATTTTGGAGAGTGGCGAGAGAATAGCTATGGGGTGGTAATTGGTTAGATCTGTGGAGGGGCCTCCTTTGTGTAGGGGAATTATGTGTGAGACTTTCCATAGTGTAGGAACATTACTTTCTGACAGAGATCTGTTAATCATGAGTGATACGGGGTAGGCTAGAGCATCAGCTGTGAGTTGAATGTATTCACCTGGGAGGTTGTCTGCTGCTAATCTGGTGATTTTAAGTTTAGTTAGTAGTTGTTTTATTTTGGATCTAGGAACAGGAAAGAAAGAGAAGCTAGTTGGGAGATTGTTAGTTCTAGTTGATGGTGTGGGTTTATGGGGGGGGTGTTGTCTAGCTAGTGATAGTACGGTTTGTGTGAAGTGATTGTTGAAAGGGGTAGCAATATTTTTGGAGGAGTGAGTTAAGTTTAGGAGTGGGTGTACTTACTTTACATGGGTGGAGGATGGAGGTTATTGAGGACCAGAATTGTTTGAGGCTATGCTGGGAGGAGGTAAGGGCAGACTGGTAGTATTGGATTTTGTCCTGTTTTATAAGCTTTTTGGTTCTACTGCGTAGTTCTAGGAATTTTTGCCTAGTAGAGGGGGTTTTGGTTTTGCGCCAGTTGTCCCATGCTTTATCCCTGTTTTTCATTTCAGACTTCGTGTTTTTTTGTAGCCATGGAGATTGTTGGGCTGTAGTTCGGGAATGTCTTATGGGGGCATGGTAATTAAGGATGCTTAGGAATGTTTTATTAAAGTAGTCAACTGCGTCATCTAGTTTGAGGTATTTTAGAGGTTGCCAGTTACAGTCTTTTAAGGATGAGCTGAATGAGAGAGGGTTGAAGTTAGTTTTTTTGCGTATTTGACGGTAGATGATGGGTTTTGCTTTATAAAGGTGTTTTCTTAGTAAGATGGTTGGGGAGTGATCACTGAGGCTGTCAGATAAGCAGCCTGCTACATATGACTGGGGGCTCTTATTGACTAGTATCCAATCAAGGGTAGTGTGTTTGTTGGAGTTATTTATCCTAGTAGGTGACTGGACTAGTTGGGTGAAGCCATGAAGATTTACATGATGGGTTGGGTGGTTGCTAGAGCAGGATTGCCAGTCAGTGTTGAAGTCTCCTAGAATTAAAGTTTCTTGGGGTAGGTGGTGGGTAGTCCAGCTGAGGAGGTTTTCAAGTGGAGGGATGTTGCGGCCAGGTGGGAAGTAGCAACCTATTATGTTTAGGGTTTTATTTTGGTTTATTTTAAGGTTGGCATATATTATTTCTTCCTTACCTATTTGGGGAGCTGCTAACTTTAAGATCTGGATGTCTAGATGCTGCTTAAATATTATAGCTATACCACCTCCTTTTTTGTTTAGTCTGTTTACTCTTAGTATATTGTAACCAGCAGGGAGGATTTGCTCATTAGTAATGTGTGGTTTTAACCATGTTTCTGTAAGGATCACTACATCAGGGGAGTAGAAGGCTATGGTGGCATGGAATTCATGTACCTTGTTGCATATACTTCTAATATTTAAGCTTATCAGAAGGAGGTTGGTTGGCTTTCTATTGGCTGTGATTTGGGAGATGTGGTTTGTAGTCTAATTATGAGGGGAGAAGTTGGAGATAGCGGGACCTGGATTAGGATGGATGTCTCCACTGAGTGCTAGGTTGGATATGGATGAGATTAATAGTTTTATGTATATATTTATGCATCCTATAAAGCAACATTTTTTTAAAAGTATATGTTAAAAAATGTATAATAGAAAGTAAAAATAAAAAATAAAAAGTTAATAAAAAATACATCCTACAAGCAACATGTATAGCACTACCATTTAAAACAGCTTAAACAGCTCTATGCCTTGCATTTGTTCAAATACAACCAGCAAACCCATCAGGGAAAACCAGAATAGAAAACCTATGTTAATCATCTATGCAGTGCTTTTAGTTTTAGTAAACTAGAAATAGAAACACTGTCATTGAGACCCGGCCAGCATGTAGCATTCAAATGAAGCTGCCACACTAGCTCCGCTTTTTCTGAATGTAATAACTTAAAACGCATGTTTTGTAAGAGGGGTTACCCCAGGGAACTCACCGAAAATATCATGGGTGAAATTGTTGAAAAAAGAAGGAATGGCCACTTTTGGCCTATTTTCGATCCACAGACCAGTACTTCTCCATCAAACCTTGATACTCTAACACCACATCAGGGAGTTGTAGGTGGGGTCCATACTGCCACATCCACAGAAGCTATTTGTGATTTTAATATGGCCTTTAATCAGGGTTCACCAAAAGTGTGTTTTCTTACTACCTTTGCTTATGACTCTAAAAATGTTATTAACATTTTGACTAAAAACTGGGAACTTCTAATGAGTGATAGTGCCATTGGGGTTCCATTGGTGCTAAACCTATTTGTGTGTATTAGAGGGGTTGAAATCTAAACAATATATTGCAGTCAAATGTGAATAGTACAAGATTTGTTTTTACTCATAAATGTGGGAGATGCAAATTTTGTTCCTTTATTTTTGAGAATAATGAAGTTAAAATCAATAATATTAAACTAAGGTTGTGATTTAAGGGCTCATGTGATACTGAGAGGGTTGTGTATGGTGCAATATGCGATACATGCCCTTGTTGTTATGTAGGAAAAACCAAACGAAAACTTTAAGTCAGAATAAGTGAGCATGTAAGGAACATCAGGGACAAGTCTGAATTCAATGCCCTTGCTAGGCATACTACACAACACCCTGACCACACATTTAACTTCTTTATTTGGATATAATACCTTGTTCAGAAAGAAGGGGGGCCTGGCAGTACTTATTTGAAAAAGCAGAGCTAGTTTGGCAGCTCCGTTTGAATGCTACATGCTGGCTGGGTCTCAATGACAGTCCCCGGGATTCATGAAGCTCGGCACAAGGATGGTGTTAGGCTTGCGCCGACTGTGCGGTGTAGAGATGGTGCAGTAGCACCATATGCATATTAATAAAGGCACGCTGCCGCTACATCCACGTGCATAGGAAACATGCGCGAGTGCATGGGGGGTGTCCAAGCGCCACACGGAGGCGTGGACATGTCGGCTGTTTACGTACAACCTAAGATGCTGAAGAGTACAGCCTGCCTCCAGTAGTAATCACCCCTGTCAGTGTCCATGGATACTGAAACGTATGCAAAGTATGCAAGATAGTTTTGCGAACACAAAAATAAGAAACAAACACAAATGCACATAGCTGAATATTGAGTCCCCATCCCTCGAACAAATGACATTTAAAACCCCATGCCCGTATTCTACTGTAGTGTTGATAGTTATACCAAGTGGAAGCGAAACGCATCGTGTTAGCACGCCGCCAATAGTTAAGTCTAGCCCAATGGTCAGGGTTACCACCTGTCCCACATTGTGAGGGACAGTCCCCCTCTGGGCAGTTGTGTCCATACCAAAACCATTATAAATGTAAAATATCCTGCGATCGTAGGACATAATTATGTCCCACATCTTATGTAATAGTCACATACAATAGTTATTTCCGTATGTAAAATACCTACATGTTACAAGAAACAGAATTAGCAAGTAAACGAAACAGAAGAAGCATTTA
>NC_056749.1:72118035-72185535 GCF_019279795.1 Protopterus annectens | reverse complement strand
ACACCATGCAAACCCATGCACAACTGCTCTCAACTGCTTCAGTGTGCCTTACTCCCTCCGTATCCAATGGGCTTGTTCTGGCCACAAACAAATAACCATCCTTTGCAGGTGTTGGTAGCAACACCCTGTGTACACAGCTAATGTGAATTACCAATACACCATGGCAAATATACAGACAATGGACAGTACCACACACATACCATACAGCACAGTCATCCAACAGTATAGCAATGTACCGGCAGATATGTCTGGACCACTGGTGTTTGCAGACCTGGCTGTCTTGTGTTTATGTGTGTGAGCATGCCTAATATGCCATTCTACATGTTGTCGACTGAAATTGCCGTCATACCTTCATGTGTTTGAGCATGCCCAGTATGGCCAACTGTATCGCATGTGTTACATGTCCAGGTAGTCAGTACTGTGGTGCCAACCTCTGCATTGTACACTGACAGGTGGCATGCTGTGTCTGCAGGGTATCCATTGGTCATGTGGCATTGACTGTTGCTACATTTCTGCACAGCGTGGGGGGACATCTGACTGTATCCACATTCCTACGCAGCACCGGGAAGGGGCGCACCTGACTGTTGCTTTATGTGTACGTTGGAAGGGGGGCACACCTCACACTTGTACACTTTTGCTACAACTGTACTGGTATGTCAGGTATTTCAGTGTGTAGACCTAGATATTGTGCTGGCTAGAGGCATACCAGTGTACTCCAGATCTTAGCTTTAATTACCAACATATTAGTTTCAGACATCCTAGCCTTCACAACCTACATCCAACTGCCTGGCCTGCTGTAGTCTGTCTGTGTGGGTCTGTGGGGGGGAGGTCATCCATAGGGCATATTCAGAGGCCATAGTACAGGATTTGTCTGTGTTGGTCTACACCTGTCCAGCTGGTTGAGACTTGTGTGGGCTATATGGACACACATGATTCTCAGCCCATTACCCGCAGTGGGTTATGACACCCTGTGTACTACTGGCTACTATGGTGACCCCCGTATGTGCTACAGATGTCATGGTGCCACTATGGACGTCTACTGTCTGCTGCCATAACATTCGGCCACCAAATTCGCTTGGATGCTCACATCCATACCATAGCTACAGGTACCAACACATTCTAATACAACTGCCAATTGGAAGGTTGATTGACATACCTTGAGGGTGTGCCAGACCTGAGGATGGTGCTGGAGGGCTGCCTATGTCGGATGCACATAGTGGACATCCTATACATGGCTGAGCACATGTAGTGTCATGTTTGGTATCCCTTTTACTGTCTGTGTGAGTCAGAGAGGGTGACATTCCCTGGGTCCCTACTGTGTCAGTGCATATGCTATGTGTTGCCTCTTTGCCAAGGCCAGGTCATACTGGGCACACCTCCTTCCGCCTACTGGGTCTGGCTCAGGTTGTTCCTCCACTGAGTCACTCTGTGCCTGTACAGGCCTTGGCATTGGTGGGGGGCTGTGTGGCCCTGCCCCATGCTGTTCCTGCTGCAGCTGTTTCCGCAGGATCATATTGTGTAGCATAGCACATACCATAACAATTTGGGTGCATGTAGCTGGTGAATAATGCAAGGCTCCACCGGATGTGTCCAGACACTGGAACTGTGACCTGATCATCCCAAACACACGCTCTATTATATGTCTGGCCTGTGCGTCTGCCTCATTATAGCGCCATTGTTTAGGTGTGTGTGCATTTCTGAAGGGTGTCATCAGCCACGGCTCCAGTGGGTGCCCGGCATCCCCCACTAGGTGTCCGTAGGGGATGTCCATATTGGCAAAGCTGTGGTACAACTGCGTCAGATGCCATATATCGGAATTGTCATAGCTCCCAGTGCAGCCAGCACACACATTCAGTATAATGCCCTGGGCATCGCATATGATCTGGCAGTTGATGGAGGGGATGCCCCTGCAGTTAATGTAGGCCCTACTCTGCTCACCGGGTGGTGCTTTGATGCATATGTGCATGCAGGCTATAGCACCCACTACCCCAGGGTAGTCTGCCATTTGGTGGAAGAGACGCATGCTGCTGGTCAACACCTCACATGTGCTGAGGAAATGTACATGCTCACTGGCATGTGGTGACATAGCATCCAGGAACTGGTAGAATACCCTGGATGCAGATGCCTGTGAGATCCCCATGTTATCCTCAGTTGTGCATTGGGAGGTACCTGTGGCTAGTATACCTAGGCCTACACATACCTTGGTATCCACTAGGATGGCTTCCCCTCGGTCTGTTCAATGTGTCAGGTGTGACCGGCACAGCTCAACAATCTGCTGTAGGAGGTCACTGTCCACCCCATAGTGCTCCACTATCTCCAGCTCATGTAGCCCCTGGTAGGTTTTCCTAGGTCTGTAGAGTCTTCTCTGTCTCCTCACTGAGGGTTGTTTGGCAGCACTCACATCCTCACCACCCTCAGCCTCCTGCACATGTTGGTCTGTTGCCTGCTGCAGCCCTTCTCATTTCGTTGGATTGTTTGGTAAAATTTCCCCCATGTATACACCGGTGGTGTAGAGTGTGGAAAAACCCGAGGGGGATGGTGCTTGCTCACTTTATCATAGTGTTCTGGGCCGGCTGGTCTGCTGGGCCTGTAATCTGCTGATTGTGATAAATATCACCTGTTTGCCCAGCTTGTTCACCTTGACTACTCTCCTACTGCTGTTGTCCCTCCCAATTGCACTAGGCAGGTATAGATACACCCCTAGCTTAGGCGTACTAAGCCAGGAGCAATCCCGGGACACAGGGCTCCAATCTACGTACAGTATGCTGACACCCCCCCATGCTTTCACCTATATTCGAGTCCTGCACCCGGCTATATATACACATACACTCTTGGGACCTGCATCACACCCTGGGGATAAACAGGATTCACAATTTTCCACCTCATTTGCATAGTATTGTCTTCTAATGCATAGTTACATGACTCATACTGAGCCTCCCCAAACATAACCACTGCTTACTGTCGTGCAGACCCGCACACAACTGGCTAAAAGCACCTTACAATCACCGTATTCAATGTCCCTTGTTCTTCCCAGCAACAAAACAACCGGCCACTGCACAGCTCGAAACCGGGACCCTGCACACCACAGACGATGTGCTTTACCACTAAGCCATGGCAGATATACATACATCTGAGGTTATCCCGTACAGATCTTCCAGCACAGGCATTCAACAGTATAGGACATGTAGATTTATGTGTGCTAATGTCTATATATATATATATATATATATATATATATATATATATATATATATACACACACATATATATATATATATATATATATATATATATATATATATATATATATATATATATATATATATATATATATATATATATATATATATATATATATATATATATATATATATATATATATATATATACACACACACACACACACACACACACACACATATGTAGATATAGAATATATATCTCAACAGTGTACCACGTGACACCAAAGCATTAGACAAGAATGAAAAGGAAACCACATGCGCCTCCTGCATTATGAACTGGTGTTAATATCAAGGCAAGTGTGTTTCTGTGCGTCACATGGGTTCAGACTGTATGAAGGGTAAGATTAGGGCTGCTGAGATTACTCACCAGACCTATTGCTGAATGTATGTGTATGTCCTGCCAACCCAGTCTCTTGGCTGATTGTGACTTTTATGGCCACTATATAGGAAAACAACAAATCACGCTCCTCAACACATCCAGTAGCTAGCCACTCACAGACACCAACACATATGATATGACTGCCAAACACACACACCTGTCATGCCTTGGAATAGAACACCTACCTGTCTATTCTATCACACTACAGCATTACGCAGTTACAGAACGCACTCCCAGAGGTGTAGTTCTAGGTGAGTGATCAGCAATGGCAAAGTCGGCGATAGGGATTGTATGGAGTGTGAGCAGTCTAAAAGCATTATTCTGTCCCTAGGCACACGGAGATACAAATACACATACAGGTGGCATGGCTGGGATTAGAACACCGACCTAAGTACCTTATCACACTACAGCATTACGCAGTTACAGAATGTGCTACCGAGATTACTCGGACACAGCATTCCCAGAGGTGTACTTCTAGGTGGGTGGCAAAGTCGGCGATAGGGATTGTATGGAGTGTGAGCAGTCTAAAAGCATTATTCTGTCCCTAGGCAGATGGAGACACACGCACACACACACACACGCACACAGTTGGCATGGCTGGGATTAGAACACCGACTTAACTACCTTATCACACTACAGCATTACATAGTTACAGAACGTGCTACCAAGATTACTGGGACACAGCACTCCCAGAGGTGTACTTCTAGGTGGGAGACATCATCAGCAATGGCAAAGTCGGCGATAGGGATTGTATGGAGTGTGAGCAGTCTAAAAGCATTTTCTGTCCGCAGGCAGACAGAGAGACATACACACACAGTTGGCATGGCTGGGATTAGAACACTGACCTAACTACCTTATCACACTATATCATTATGCAGTTACAGAACGCGCTACCGAGATTACTGGGACACAGCACTCCCAGAGGTGTACGTCTAGGTGGGTGATATCATCAGCATTGGCAAAGATGGTGATAGGGATTGTATGGAGTGTGATTAGTCTAAAAGCATATTTCTGTCCTCAGGCAGACAGAGACAAACACATGCCAGTGGTGAGATCAGGACAACTGCCTATCTACGGACCACTATTACAATACTACATAAATATGAACCGCGCCACAGACACTACACCTTTCAAGACTGTCAGTATGACCTTCTAGGAATGCGGACATCGACATGGATGCTGGCAGTTACGATGTACATACCTGTGAACCTGTGTGTTCAATGTAGGAATCCATACTGAAGTGGGGTATGGCCATCTGTTGACTGGATGACTACTATCGCTATACAGGGTTACAATGGCCATGCCCATACACATAGAGGCACATAACCAACACAAGGTGTCACTGGGCATGCTCACACAGTAGCACACGGCCATTTGGAATGCACTATGTGTCCATCTACACGTTATACTGGGCATGCTCACACACTTAGTAGCACAGGGCTGTTTAGTATGCACTCTGATTCTAAACATGGAAGGGCACAGTGGCCATGCTATTACAGTTAGACGTGAACAACACATTGTAATGGACTCCGGTGTCGATAGTTGTCATTGTTAGCAGGAACGCTGCACTACATATATCTGTCTTCTACACAATGTCTGCTGCTGTCCATCACCTTAGACGTACCAATCTAAACCTGGCACACTACTACCACCCATGGTGATGTCCTGCCAGGAGTGGCTACTTCTCCCATATAGTAACATTCATAGTCGAATGTTCTGAGACCAGGTTAACACCCTGACACCTAGAGGACAACTGCATTGTATGTGTATGCTAAACAGTGCTAGATGTGTAGCGTTCATAATCACAGCTGCCCAATGTAGATCCAACAATGGGGAAAACTGACATCTGTGCAGTGAGGAACACCTGGCTGAAGGCTCAGTTGTGCACAATAGCACTACCACTGTATACCTCAGATACAGACATGTGGGCCATAACACAGGTATGGACCGCTCCGGGTGGTGGTGTCCCCACGTGTATGAAGGCCACTCACATGTACTGACCAGTACACCCTCAAAAGGCATCACAGATGTGTCAGGTGCAGATCACAGTGTTAAAAGCCGCATTCTAGGATGTAGCCCTCAGACATCACCATGTCCTTGGACCAGCAACACACATCCATACATGTGGTAGAACATATAATAGTACAACACCATGTGACCCATGACCAGTGGACTGTACCTAGCTCTACATCAACTGTGCAGACTACTCATGTACTGACACAGTTGCATCATGTGTTATGCAATGCAATGATACCACTGTTCATAACCAGGTTGGCTGTACACATAACAGGGGCTCTGGGTCATATACAGCAGTAACACATGACTGTTGCTGTACACCAGTAAACACCCTCATGTTTGGATATGACATGTACCTTCCATGGATATGTACATGCCACACACACGCAACACATATGTATATAGCATAGCTGTTGCTGTCCTTTGTGCAGACAGGTGGCTACAGCAATTACACACATGCACATGGAAGTTAGGTCCATGGCTGTTTAATGCTAACAGTACATAAGGTGTGATATCAATGTTGACTGAGTTAACATTCCCTCTGTACTGGTTACCCATGACAACTGTCATATCATATCATACAACAGTCCATGCGTCATGTATGTCATCACACGTCCACCAATTGCAATGCCTACAAATATGGCTAAATGACAGGAATTTACACATGTACATGTAGTGGTGTGCGTTCAGCTACCATACAAGTGCAGTAGCTGATGTTTGCAGGTGATGTGTGTCTTACTACAACATGCAGTTGCAATGCAGCCCCATCATTGCCAACTGTATATGGTGATATACTGACAGTATGGTAAGATGTACATCAGGTATGGATGGATGTGTGGACATAACTAAGTGGTGGGCCATCTTTGCAGATGGATGTTTGCTGAGGACAGCTCACAGGTGTGTCACAAGCAGTCCTACAATAACATGTGCAAACACTAAGCTATGGTTCTGTTAATTGAAGGGGAACACATACAACCTACACAGCGGTCAGGGTGTCACTGACTGTAAATCACTTGACACCTGTAACACTTAAGACCTCCAGTGTGCATATATCAGCACAATTGCCAAAGGTAGCATTGGTACACATTGTAATTCGGGCAATACTGCTGCATGTCTGTCATGTCTGTCATACGTATCATAAGATAGCAGGTGTTTTATTCACAGTACTGCCATGTGTGTGTTTGCTTGTGTGTCCATATATGCCATGTATGGTGGGGAATACATCCCAATTGTTACTCACTCTCCTGTACACTGTTGTAGAGATCTGTACATACTGCATTGTAGAAAGCAAGACATAGGCAGGGGTGGGGTGTGTATCACACACATATGAGCTATCTGTATGTGCATGACATAGGTGCATTCAGTTGTGGACTCCATAGTGTGTGTGTGTGTGTGTGTGTGTGTGTGTGTGTGTGTGTGTGTGTGTGTGTGTGTGTGTGTGTGTGTGTGTGTGTGTGTGTGTGTGTGTGTGTGTATGTATGGCTGTCTGGTCCATGGAGTGAGGATGTATGTTACCATAGTGAACAGATAGGACCCCTAACCCCTCCAGGTAATGCAATCTATTACCCTATTGATGCCGTCGATCTTAGGCATTACTGACTACCTGTACATGTGTATTCTCTGTGTCGCATCATGTGGGTGCACAGTACTGTAATGGTGATTACCACATAGGCAGGGGTCCTCACCTCAATCAACCTCACTATCAAGTGTGTGTGTGTTACAGTGTCGTTGACCCCATGAGTGTGGGCGTGTTACTGTGTGTATGAATACATGTGTGTGAATACCTCTGTGTGTGTGTGTGTTCTCATTCTGTAATGTGAATGTGTATTACTGCTACACAGTGAGGCCTCAAGCTATCAACTGGCCTCTAGCCTTGTCATCAGCTAGACTGCTGCCCCATGTAACTGTACCTGTGATGTCACCCAGTATGGATGTCACATCTCTAGCCACTGTAGCTTAGTACACAGCTCCCATGCTCCTGGATCAGTAGATGTGTAGACATCTTTGGAATGTCAGACTTTCTAACAGTGAGGTTGAAGCTACGAATAGCATGCTGGTATTGCCATATATACCTGTGAGTAGTCCACATTTACACATGGGAAACTAACTGCAAACACTGACACTCAATGGCACATGCAGTTAGACATGTGGGAGGGAAGCAGGACATCATGATCAACATGCAGTTACTGTTGTTACCAAGACACATACTGTGAACAGAAAACAATGCATTCTAAACCTGTACTACATGGTATGTCTGCTGTGTGTCAACAGTACACAAAAATTGTAATCTACACTTATCTCCCTATTCTGTTCACCATGTGCATCAGAGCATATGAGCATGTCCCTGCACCGATGGTGTGGATGACAGGGATGTGGCACAGGCATCATCATATGCACAGGGTGATAATGTTTGCCAGGGGCCTAGGCTGCACCAGTGGATGACATCATGTGTGTGGGTTAGGGCCTGTGATCTAATTGGCCATATGTGGTTGTTATGCATGTATGTGTTGCGATGCCCTACAGATGTTTCTGGTGTGTGCGTGTATGTGTGCACACAGTTTTGCCATTTGTCTGGCCTGCACAGGGGTATTACTCACAGCTCCAGACTGTACAGTCCAGGTTTTACAGCTCATGGTGTCCGGCCATGGCCACGTGACCTGTGCCTGCAAGGGGTTGCACAGGCACTACCAGGCAGAGGTGCAGATTGGGTACTGTCCAATGACACATGTCTACTGGAACTGTGTCCCTGCTGGGACTGTCCAGGGCCATGTGCACATGGCCTGCTGTGTCCTGGTGTGGACAGTGCAGCACCAGCTGCACTGCTGCTGCTACCGCCACTATGGGAGCGGGCATGTGAGGTAGCTCATTCACATAGACCTGCACCAGGTGATGTAGCTGGCCTACAGCCATGTGCCCTACACGTCTCTCCTACCAGATGTTCCAGCACAGACAGCTCACGCTCGCGGATTGTCATGCCACGGTCAAGGATTCCAACCATGTTATCCAATCATCTGTCCAAAACCTCAGCAATCTGCTGTTGAGCATTTGCCATTGCCTGGATGTTGTTGTTTAAAGAACGGATAGCAGCCCTCTGAAGCTTCTGCCCTTTTCTGTTCTGCCATTCATCACGTGCCTGTGCCACCATTACAGCCTGAAACATGCATCTGGTGACACCAGCTGCTGCACTCTGTCCTGCAGGGGCATGTCGGCCAGATGACCTTCTATGAGCAGCACTGGCCACATGCATGTGTGGCCCATCTCCAGTCATTTGCCTGACACCATGGTGTGAATACACACCTTCCATAGCCACCACACTTTCCTGTTCCAAGCTACCACACACTAACTGACCTTCCTCTATGGCCACTGGTGATGGGGTATGTGTTGGCATGATATCTGTGTGCGGGGATGAGGGGGATATAGGTGGAATGGCAACCAATGGCACAGATTCAGCCCCAACAACCCTGTCTGTGTCTCAAGCATATGTTCATCATCACTGCTAGAGTCTGTGGGGACACTAACATCAGATGGACCGCAGGAGGGTAATGCACCTACATCACCTGTGAGGGCAGACAAAGACTCTACATTTCAATACAGACACACACCATGCATGTGATTTGACAGAAGTCATGCAACATGCATGTGATACAGCAGACGGCATGCAGCTCAGACAATAATAGTGGTAGTTATCATACACCCCTGGGTTGCACACAACAACATGCATGTGTCATAGCAGAAGCCATGCATTTCACAATCATGGTAGTAAGCATGCATCCCTGTGTTACACCATGTGGACCAGCACAGGTTAACAGTACACATGGCTGATGTGTGGCATATGACCTTGACATTAACATGTTGTATGACATGTAATCTGCTGACGTGTGCATTGACATGCATACATGTTTAACACAATTGTGTCCTGTCACATATACAGTTGGGTAATGGTGTCACATTGCAGTGTTGTCTGTCTGCCCTACAGATAAAATGCACATTTAGCAGATGTGCATGACCATTGCAGGGTATTATTAGGCATCTCTATTGCTATACAGTGTGATTTACAGACACAGTGCATAGCCATGACTGTGTGCATACACAATACATATATACTGTGGATTGTGGCCCATGTCGCTGAGGTGTATACACACTAAACCATGATGTGGAATGTGTGACACAGGTCACCGAAGGCCATACGAATGACACCCCTGCACATCTGCAAACATATTTTAGCTGCCTGGCAACCATGTCCACACATGGTAGACTTGTCAATACACCATGTCCCACATGACAATTGTGTACCACACACATGAGGTGCACGGCTGACAGTGATGTCCAACAGCAGCAAGGGAAATGTACTGTATCTGTGCCTGATGTGGTTGTCTATGTATGTATGTGGATGCTGTACAGGTGACTACTGTCATGCTGTGACACAGTCATGATGTTCAACACATCTTATGTGGTCGAATGATGTTACACCTCCACAAGCTGTGCACAGGCCTGGAGGATTGCCAGTGTTCCACATCTGCAATATAACCATTCAACAAAGGCTATAGTTGGATCATGTGTAGCCAATGTACAACAGGGTGTACACACAAACACATCACATCTACTGTGTGTTGCTACATGTCTCTGGCCATCCTCCATGGCCATGTGTGAACGTGTGTTGGCCAAATGGTTGTGATTGCCATCTATCTTACATGTCTGTGTTGTCCCATATGATATACATCCATAGATGTCATATACTCCACTGTCCACAGGGTTATGCAGACAAAGGGTTGTATGTTTTGTATGTGGGTATGTTTTATGGGATAGTGAGACAATGCTGCAACTGGCCCACTACATGACATGGACATGTCAGATGGCACATCACAATGTGTGCACTCATAGCAGGGGCATAATCCACAATGGTGAATCCTGTGGGCTGCCCATACTCCAGCTCACTGTGTAGTACTGTTTGTGTATCCCACATGTGTAGTTCTGATGTGTAGTACATGTTCGTACATTGAACAACACCTCCACCATTGTATGCACAGCTGTCCACACATCTAGCAATGACAGTTTCTGAAGTTTCATGCCAGTGTTTCACATAGTTTGTAAGTATTGCACATCGGTAGCCATTGTGATGGATTGCAGATGTGACCTGTATATTGTGACTGGACCATACATTATGTGTACATGTGTTAAATGGCGAATAGATCTGTGCATTAACATGCCTGATACTTATAACTGTCTCACCTGCAACAGCCTGCTGTCTTAGCAGAATGCCAGAGGTACCTATATAGGGGTGACACAGCAGTATGATAATTATCCACAGCTACAGGGTGCAATGTGCATGTTAACACATTCACCAGTACAATAGGGTATACTATGGAGTATGCACTTGTGTGCATACACAGAGTAGCATACTATAGTATGCGGCATGTGTGTATACATGCCTTGCATATGATGTTACATTACATATTGTACAGTGACACATGCAACTATATGGGATATAATAGTTATATGTGCAGTAGTGACTTACAAGGCAACTCCAGGCTCGGTGGTTGAGAGACATTCACCTCCACAATGTCAGCTAAGGCTTGTGAATGCTGCTCTGCCGGTGTCCCCAGGTTGGCCAGTAGCTCCTCGGTACGTGTGAGTGGGGGCTGGGTTGGTGGCCCACCACCTGTTGCACCTTGTTCCCTGGTGATTGCATTTGCACGCTGTTTCGCCCATCTGATTAGGTCCGTGCAGTGTCTGCACACCTGCTGGTATGTGCGGTTATGGCCACACACATCATTAACCCTCCTGTGAAGTTCCTGCCACAGGTCATCCCGCTGCTGTGCATCCTGTGGCACATGGCTAAACAGGACATCATAGTTGTCTTGGAGGTAAAGTATAAGGGCCTCATCCTCCAAGCGTGTATAGGCTGGTAGCCTTGCTTGCGGCATACCTGGAAGACATAATGATGGAGACAGGTCACAGTATCTCAGAGATGCACAGAGATACAGCTGCACATACATGTGTATCACATTCATTACATATAAATAGTTGTATTTGCAAATCTTCATGACACTGACACCACTGACATGTTTGTGTCACACACATGTGACACCCAATGAGGATTGGATATTATCACCATATATGTGTCTCACCTGATTACATTGCTCATACTCCATGTGGATGTTGTCTTGATGTGGGCATGTCTGTTTGCCTGTACTGGTGTTCTTACCTATTAGCACATGCCTGGATGTGTCCACATTAATGCTGTTGACCTTGATGCTGTGTATATGTCACATATCAACACATACACTGCCTTAACGGACATGACCTGTGACAATGCAGACATGCACACGGAAGGCTTTACATGCATGTGTTTTGCCATATACATCTACACGGCACTGTACAGCAGTTCAACATCCTGCCATGTATCGCCTGTGTTGCACATGTGATACACATGGGACACTGGCTAGCCTGATGGTATTTGCAGGGATGGTTATCAACTATAGCATGTACGGCCAAGGTCATCTAGTAGTCTGTATGCCCTGGGCCATGTATGACCCTAGGATGTAAGGTTACCT
The DNA here is from genome assembly GCF_019279795.1 of Protopterus annectens. Taxonomy (NCBI): domain Eukaryota; kingdom Metazoa; phylum Chordata; order Ceratodontiformes; family Protopteridae; genus Protopterus; species Protopterus annectens. The sequence continues at coordinate 72,173,344 of NC_056749.1, read as the reverse complement.
AGTTGTAGCCGACAGCCATGCTTCTGGTGCCAGGTGAAGCAGTGCCACATAACTGATCCAGACGGTTAATGATACATCTACCATGCAGTCATCACACCATGTCTGACAGAGGTGAAATGTGCAGCTTTGCTGGACAGGGTTGCATAGTATGGCAGGAGTATGTAATGTGCATGGCACAAGGATCTGTCCAGCATGTGGCGATCCTTGTACTAGGAAGGTGGATGTCCATGACATATGTATTTGAAATCAGGATATGTACATGTAGCATGTTTAACATCACAGTGTTGGACATGGCTTTATGCAGGGTAGGCATCATGCTACATAGTGGAGATGAGGATTGTGAAGGCTGGTGTCGGCCATCCAAACATGGCCAATACCCCTTAAAGGTGATATGTGATCCGATATAGGTCACTTGAGTGATGAGTATGGCTGAACAATGATCTCTATATTCATGGATGGCACCCTCTCATGACTAGGGTTGCCACTTATGACTACCTAATAGGCTTGGTGATGCCACTAGCTCAGGGAGGTAAACTGCACAGCAGCATCCCTTACACACAGTGTCCATTATGTTGACCGCTGCCTAGGTGGTAGTTCATAGGTACAGGGTTATTAATCTAGTGGTGACAATGCAATATGCAGCTGTCAGATTGTGCACATATGTCACACACCTCACCCACAAAGCCCCTTCTGTATGTTGTCCACAACACTGAGTCAGCTATTGCTCCTATGTCATAGCCATTCACATACTTACATAGGCAGATGCCTCCCATTTGTCTGTGTGGTATGGGCTACAGTGAGGGGGAGTACAATGAATTAACCCTGTTTTACTGTAGCTGGCACTGGTGTGATATGCACATATTAATCAGAAACCTTCTGTAGTATTGGTTCTGTCAACAGTCCACTGGCAGAATACTCCTGTGACATACAAATGTACATCTAGTCTACTGAGTGTAGGTGGAACACAGTATGGGTGATGATGTCCTATGATCTGTCACAGGTATGATATGCAGTGTGAAATCATCTGTACTGTCATCTACATCTGTACTGTTAACAACATATACGTTGATTAAGGTTCATGGCCTTTCAGACCAGACTCAGCAGGGTAGTAGTGCAGTGCCTCCCATTATGAGTGGTGTCTCCACTTTGTGGGTTGTGATAACTGCTGGTGTGCACCATTCAGTGTTTTCACAGACTGACATGAAGCTATGTTTAACATGATGTGTATGTGTAGAGTAAACTGTTTTGCCATTTGTGTATGATACAACCAGGGATGTGGACAGGTCCTATGCAGCCTGAGTGCACCTTGTACCATCATAGTTATGGTTACAGGGGGTCTGTAGTGTACATGGATATGTGATTGTGTACCTGTTTGGGGGCAGTGTGTTTATGTTATCCAACACCCTATCTGTATTGCTTATTCATGCTCAGCACTTGTTCAAAACATGTAAGCACTTCATGAGCTACTAATTACTATAGCACTCAATCCTCCTCATTACATACAGGTAAACACTGTTTGTACTTACATTTCCCACTTGCTTAGAGTAAAACAGCTCTTGTACACACTTTCCTCATGTATCTAGTGGAAAATAGTTAAATATTCAGGCATGTCCAAGTGTCAATTCCCAGTGTTCTCGCCTGTCTGTATGATGAGTATGGGCATCATGAGGCAATATAGAAATTGTCTCGTGTACACAGTCAATACTCCCCTCCTAACATCCAAAACTACAACCTGTGGGAGATGCACATATCTAGCCATGCTGGAGGTAAAGCTCTCCCCAACCCAGACTGAACCTGACAATCATGTGGGGAAGTTAAACATTTGCACCACACCACACTCATCACATAGTCTCACTAAATCTCCACCACCACAGGCCACACATAATAAGACAACATTTGTGGACCCTCTAAATACTACTCTGTTTAGGCAACAGAGAACTCCAAAGCAGAAACGCAGGCAGCCCCCATCCCCCAACACAACACCAATGACTTATAGCCCACAGACTCAGTGTGCCCAGCAACCACAGCCAATAGGGCGAAATAATGTACGCAACACACTAGTCATAGGTGACTCTATAGGCAGTCACACTGATGTCCCACTCACCAGGCTAAACAAGGAGATAGTTACTGTCAGCTGTCTGTTGGGTAACAGGATCCGCAACATAACCTATGCACTCAGGTCACTCCTCAACAGGTACAATATGACTGTGTCATTGTCCATGTTAGTGTGAATGCCCTGAGATGTACCTTCCTGGACTACATGTAAAGAGACATGGAATAGCTCTCCGATCTTGCAGCCCGGGCAGGTATCGCCCTAGACACGAGTAGCATTCTGCCATCGTCCAGACTGATAATGCAGTACAAGGACAAAATAATTCACTTCAACAATTGGCTATGCTTCTGGTGTCATTCCAAGGGTATCCAGTATTTGTCTGCTTTGAATGACATGGTCAACAGAACACGATGCTTTTTCACAGATGGCCTGCACCTGTCAGCCCTGGGATTCCGGATAATGGCTAAGGCTCTTGCTGCTCCTATAGTGCCTGTTTTAGGCACGGTTCAAGTAGCATATTCACCACCATAACAGGAACAGGCAAGCAAAACCTGAGGGTAATGCTACTCAATGCTTGACGTCTTCATCTCAAATGCACTCACCCGAGGTACTCCTTGTAATGGACCACTTTGATATCTGTGCAGTGACTGGGACCTGCTTCTAGGCTCCTGAGAGCACCCCTGCACTACCAGGCTATTACTCATACCACACCTTTCAGTCATATAACCAGGACTGGAACACCCACGGTAGAGGTGTGTCCATATTTCCTAAGGATTTCCACACCTCCAGGCTAGTTGCTTAGCACAATGCATCAGAGGTTATCCAAGTGTAACTAACTCTGGCCATAACTGCTATACAAATTGTAGCTTGCTGCAGATACCCCACCATACCCCACGGTTAATGGTCCTCTCTTCTTGGTGTAATGGAAATTAGGGTTCAAACAGACACACTACTGATGTGCGACTGACACTACCCCACCATTAACTGGGATGCGTACTCATGTACTGGCACATTAGGCCAATGCTTTCTGGGGTTCATAACCTCCAGTTGCCTGGATCAACCTATGCACACCACCACCAGGGGCAACAATATCCTAGACCTGGTCATCACCAGCATGTGTGACTGGTGTTCCACACCTGGGGTTATCTCCTCGTTGGTCAGATCCGAACGTACGCTAATCACCCTTGTTATCCACATCCTGGCACCACACCCTTTATGGAAAACACAGTACAATACTTCTACAAAGCCAACTTCAGGCGTCTTATGGCAGCAGTAGTAAATGTCATGACACCTGTGCAGATGGACAATACAGTTACAACCGCTGAATCATACACAACTGCACTTAATTAGCACTTACACAACTGCATGGATCATGCTATCCCAAACAGAACCATGACGGTACCCACCAGAAAATGGAGGCCACTCTGGTGGTCCACTGCCATGGACATAATGTACAACAGAAGGAGGAGACTGTTGCAAAGTAGATTACAATCCCATGAGTGGAGGAGCTCCCTGGTCAGCCTCAGTAGGAATCTGAGATCCGTTATCACATCCTCCAAAGCTAGCTACATAAACATAACCACAACTAATTCCAAGGACTACCACAAAGCGTTCTAGAGGTATGTCACTACTCTCGATGGCGATACCCACATCTGCTCTGACATACAGCAGTAAGGCACAAACATTACAGAACTGATTGATATTGGCAACATCCTGGCAGATAGGTTCAGTGCTAACTTTACACCCTTCTCACACCCTAAAGCGCCCATATCTATACAGGAATGATGCAGAGTCCCTGCGATCACAACTACGCAGTTCAAAGCTGCACTCTCTAAAGCCAGGAACACAGCATCCATGTGACAGTACAACATCCCAGGCTGCGATTTTCATGAACTTCAGAACGAACTGGCTCCCCACTTAGGCACCATATTTAATAATAGCCTTGCATCAGGCATTGTGGCCCCTGAATGACGCACAGCAACAGTTATCACACGCCACAAAGGTGGCGCCACAACAGACCAGGGGAACTACTGCCCTATACACCTGACTAGACTGTTCTGCAAGGCTATGGAGCACATCATCATGGATCTCATTCACAGAGACATTGGTGGCCTCCAAACCTTTGATCCCACCCAGTTTGGATTTGTTAAGGCCAGACCATGCCTCCTAAATCTGGTGGAGTCCTTTGAGACAGTTACCAAGGCAGTAGATGAGGGTAAGGAGGTCCACACAGCCTACCTTGACCTCTCAGAGGCTTTCAACACTGTTCACCATTCTGGTATTATCAACATACACATCCACCTGCACATTAACCCCTACGTCATGAGATGTTATGCAAAGTGGCTCATGAACAGAATCCACACAGTGAGGGTAGTGTACCCTAGGTCCTACTGTAAATCAGTTACAATTGGCATCCCCCAGGGCTCTGTCATAGGGCCCCTCATGTTCGGTATATGCTTCTTTGAGGTACAGGCTAGCACAGGAGGACTTACCCTGAAAAGGTTTGCAGATGACTGCAAACTAGAGGCCATGATTGATTCCCCAGCTGATACAGACACCCTCCTTAAGGGTGTCACTGGGATGGATACCTGGTGTCAATAACATTCCCTTTGGATTACACCAATCACCCATGGACTATCACATAGGTGGTAGTCCCCTACATACATAAGATGTAATAAGGGATCTCAGAACCCAAGTAGATAGCATTCACTTCTTTGATAACTATATTGGCAAGGTGGTGTGGATATCCTTCTACGTGGCCCCCCTAATCTCTAATGGGTTTGTAGTCAGAACAAAGGCAGCCATTGTGCCTCTCTACTCATGACTTATGAAACACATTAAAGGGTACAACACCCCATTTGGGATGTACCTTACAAGACAACAGCAATGGCTTAAAATACCACAACATTACCACACCAAGAGGAATAATGACCTCCAAAGGATGGCATATGCAGCCCAACTACAGAAACTCCAACTGTACTCGTTTGCATAGCGCATACTCAGAGGTGATCTCTGCTGAACATACAAGGCCCATGTCCAAAACAGTATTAATGGATAAGCTCCACATAAGCAAAAGCCCCTGAGAGCCACATGCTCTGCGATATGCACCTAAACGCAATGATGACTAGGACGTGCTGGAGGGATACATTCCTGACCCGGACACTCCCCCATGCTTTGGAACATGATTCCTATGTACATCAGGCAGGGACCCTCACTAGCACTCTTCAAGAGATACCTTGATGAGTGAATGGGAGACAGACATGTACAACAGGGATCGCTGCAGTGGCTCTGCTGTACAGAGGCGCAGGAAACTAATGGCTCTGCTGTTCACAGGCACAGGAAACTAACCTAGAAATGGACTGCAAGTCGAAACACTGTAGCTAGGCTTATGAATGGCCTTGGCCAGACAGCATAGTACCTAACTATGAACCTATGAAGCTATTACATGTCCTTTGTACATGGATAATTGACTAGCTCTTCCATTTCAATTAGCTATCATGCTGATACACTATCTGGTGACTACAAGTCATATGTATCCTGTTATTGTGTATTGTACACACCAATAGACATACCTGATGTTTGCATAACATAACAGTAATGCTATGTAAAATGTTAGACATATCTACCTACAATACTGTACATTACACATTTTTGCCACAATATCCCACAATGCAAATCATGATTGCACAGCAGGCCCACCTTAGACATGTTATTCTCAGTTATATGCCCATACATATGCCTACTGTTACAGTATATCAACATATACTATCCCCTGTTATGGCATGTACTTGTTGGACCAACCCTGCCACTGACAGGAATTGTTGTGTTCAAAGTCCTTATATAGCATCCCTTGTGGTGTATGAGGTGTTTACCTTGTGGCCTACAGCAGTACACACAATTTCTATGAGCGTTACTATGCTCAACAATACATCACTACATAATACCTTTTCCCACTATATGAATTGCGTACACTTTAATTATTACAGAACAGGTACTACATAAACTGACATACTGAGTGATCTATATACCTTATTAGTAACCTGAGTTGTCATTGACAGTAATATAAATCTTAATCATTTTGTGTTGAAATCCTCATTGTAACATTTTGCTGGTATATACAGACGGTTTGAATGTATGACAAGCCATCCTTTTATACTTAGATATCAGTAACATGTGGTATCCTGCCACCAACTGGTGTTCCGGAGTAGATGATTACATGCACATTAGCTGTACAGCTACTCCATTAGCCAATGACATGTTAACAGTGGTGTATAACTGAATACTCCACTTGGGCATTGTCCCTTTGCCCTACCTTTGAGGAAGATGGCCTGGATGTGTTGTTTGTGATGAATTGCAACAGCTATATGGAGACACACAGACATATATTAACTTCATGGCCCCCGTGGATTGTGTGTAACGGCTAGAGGATGTAGTTCTACATGTGAGTCTGTTATATTTCTGAACATTGCTACTTCTGCAGGGTTTGTACCTGATACATCTGCAAATGTTTAGGTCTGGCAAGGATGTTTGGGTAGCTCAAGGCTGTGTGGCTACGCATAGAACATTAGGTGTTTAGAACTGTGCTCATCTGACATCTTTGGTATACTGTACATGTGTATCATACTGTGCTGTTAATCAGTAATTGGTAACACTTTCTGGTGTACGCACAGCCATCTGATACGGGATTATTGCAACCAAACCCTGTAACATCGGCGTCTGTTCCATTGTACAACAGCAACGATTTCACATAGTGTGTCTCTGGCAGGGTATGTTAAGGCTTCTGCAGATGTCAGAGAGTGAGTGGGAATCCTTGCAGAGTGGGTGGGAAACAGTGGTTACACCCCAGGGATCCTGCAATTGGCTCTGCTCCACAGAGGGACAGTTAGTTAATCAATGGGGTGGTGACAGCAGACACATTTTAGCTAGGCATATGAATGGCCTCTGACAGTTAGGCATGCACCTACCGATGTACCTAGGAACCTATACATACAGTATCAACACATGCTGTTAGCTTAATTTGCTGTTCAGGTATTGACTTACCTTGTGCCAATAGCAGTTGTGTGTGCAATAGTTTAGGGCTGCCTATGTAGAATGCACACAGTAGACCACCTATACATGACAATTTACAGGTGTTCGTGTGTGTGTGCCATCCATGTTTACTGTGTGTGCAGGTAGAGATGTGTGTCAGTCATGTAGGGGCCTACACTGTCAGTGTATGTGTTATACGTTCCCTCTTTGCCAAGGCATGGGCATACTGGGCACGCCTCCGTCTGCCTACTGGGGTTGGCACAGGGTGTTCGTGGTCTGAATCCCTCTGTGCCTGTGGTGCTCTTGGCAATTGGGGTGGGCTGTGAGGGCCTTAACCATTATGTCCCTGCTGCAGCTGTTTCCGCAGGATCATATTATGTAGCATGGCACATACTATGAAGATGTGGGCACACGTGCCTGGAGAGTACTGCAAGGCTCCACCAGATGTGTCCAAGCAACGGAACCATGATTTCAGCATCCCAAACACATGCTCTTTGATAATTCTGGTTTGTGTGTGTGCCTCATTATGGCGTTCTTGCATGGGTGTGTGTGCATTTCTGATGGGAGTCATCATCCACGGCTCCAGTGCATAGCCAGCATCCCCCACAAGGTGGCCATATGGGATGTCCCCCCTGACAAATACCTGGTACAGCTGTGAGGCATGCCAGATGTGGGAGTCATGGTAGCTTCCAGGGCTGCCAGCACACAAATCCACGATAATGCCCAGGGCATTGCACATGACCTGGCAGTTTATGGAGTGGTATCCCTTGCAGTTTATGTAGTGCCTACCATGCTCACCGGGTGGTGGTAGTCTGCCACATGGTGGAAGAGGTGCATATTGCTGGCCAACTCCTCCTGCGTTCGGGGGAAGTATATATGCTCATTGGCATGTGGTAACATGGCATCCAGGAAATGGTGGAGTACCCTGGATGCTGATGCCTGTGAGATCCCCATGATATCTCCAGTTGGCCTTTGAAAGGTACCTGTGGCTAGTATTCTCAAGCTTACACATACCTTCATGTCCACTGGGATGGGTTCCCCTCTGTTGTTTCTGGCTCTGAGGTGTGGTCAGCACAGCTCAACAATTTTCTGTATGATGTCCCTGTCCACCCTGTAACACTCTACTATCTCTAGATCATCTAGCCCCTGGTAGGTTACCCTTGGTCTGAACACTCTTCTCCTCCTCCGGTGCCTGAGGTGGTTGTCAGCATCATCCTCCACACCACCTTCAGTCTCCAACACACTCTGATGAATCAAAGCTATGGCAGCTCCCAACATGTACATTTTAAAAGTTCCCCATCTGTTTACACCGATGGTGCAGTGTTTGGGAATACACAAGTGTGTGTGAGGTGCCCTCACACTTTATACTATTGTGCTTTGGAAGCTGATGATGTCATTGGGTGATCTGAGCTGCAGGGTATCTTACTTATGGGTTTTACCCCAGGTACTGCTATTGTGGGGCCTTTGGTGTTGAATTACACTTGGCTGCCGTGGATCATCTCTTGCCCTTGCCTTCATTTTTCAAACCAATTCCCCTCCCATTGTCAGGCATGCATCCAGCAGCCTGCTTTCTTGTTTTGTACTTTCCAAACCCAGGATTGTGTTGTGAAATGTGTTCTGTAGCCGATCTACTGCAGGTTTGCTTTGTTCTGCTGTGACAGTTCTCTTTTCTTTGCAATCTGGCACCTCCCCTTTCCTGTTCTGCGGGTTGCTGCTAGCAGCCTTGTTAGCTACCGTTAATGGCCCACTGTGAGTTACTAGGTGTTAATTACTCAGTAGTACTCCAATTACCCTGCTGTGGCATTTCCTTATTGTCTTCCTGTAACCTTCCTGTTTCAGCTGTGGTGCGCGCCACACACAGCCGTTTACCAGGTTTCGAGCGCGTTGTCATCCACGTACACATGCGCTTTCAGTCACCTTGTGTGCTCTCAGCTAAGCAAAGCTATGGCTACATCCACACCCCTATCCTGCAGCTTTGCTTAGCAATGGGCAACCCAGATTAGCAATGCTCCAATGTGCTTACAGCTACGGTGGCACACCCCTCTCCTGATGTCATGTATACCTCCAGGCCACTCCTCGGTGTTATTATGCTACACCGTGTGGTACAGCCTTATGCCGGCAAGGCATTTGCGATTCAGTATTACTTGCCTCATTTGCATGGGATTGACTACTAATTCCTAGTTACCGAGTCGAACACTGTCACAGACCCTTAGCAACCCTTGCTTTATGGTTGTGGTGTAGCATGATAAAAAACATTTTATTCAGTAACAGGAAACAGGCAAGTGCTTTCACCAAAGTAGCTTCTTCAGACCTCAATGTTACAATCTGAATAAATATACACACTATTTAAAGGTTCTACCAAGCTATCTGGATAACACAAGTACAGATCAGTTTGTTGTTTCTGAATTAAGTCTACTAAGTTCTTCTCTTCAGGAGTAAAAAAACTCATTCAAGAGAGATATGTAACTGAGGCTCCCCTCCATATTAAGTTGTTGCCAGTGGTACAACAATTCCAGGTAAGTTTCACCAGTTGTCGGCATCTTCAGAACGTGAAGTCCACGTGGTATTACTCTTTTCTTGCTACATGCCTCAAAATGAAAGCATTGAAGTTGAAGACATTTCAACTTCAAAATGTTAGTTTCAAGAGCTGCAACTGCCTCATTTAAGGCACTGAACTCAACGTTACTATGTCTCTCTTCACTTCCGGTACAAGACGTCACTAATAATGCAATCCAAAAGACAAAGACGGAACGTTTTTTCTTTTAAAGACTTGTCTGGGTTGTAAGGTAATTCCACAGTATTATGTACTAAATCTGCCATGGTCTCCCAATGGTGGTTTAAGAAATAGAACAATAATGTGAAGTAGATAACCAACACCACTGGAAAATAAATGGCACTGAGCACCAATAAAATGAGTAATGTCAAAAATAATAAAATAGGCTCAGTGACAACCCCTGGCAGTTAGTAACAGTTACAATATAAATGTCTGTTCAGGCCAAATTCAGACTGCTCTTGTAGTTCAAACCAATGAACGATTTACAGAAACCTTGAGCATAATAAAAAACCTTTTATTCAGTAACAGGAAGCAGGCAAGCGCTTTCACCAAAGTGGCTTCTTCAGACCTCAATGATACAATCTGAATAAATATACACACTATTTATAAGTGAATAAATCTGCATAATAATAACGTCTCAATTGGTTAATAAGCAAAATAATTAACTAATAGATGTATCTAAATTCAATTCAATTTAAAGGCATATATATCACAAAATTCCTTATGCAAAAAATGCATGAATAAAAAGAAATACACTAAAAAAATACTTATATAAATATGTGCAAAAACGCATATATAAAAAACACGCAAATAAAGCGCAGATAAATATATATATATCAAGGAAGCTAATAAAAATAGAATGCAATATAAAAAATATATATAACATAAATACCAGAAACAAATATATATATATATATATATATATATATATATATATATATATATATATATATATATCTATGTATATATATATATATATATATATATATATATATATATATATATATATATAATAATACACACATATATGTAATGTTTACTTGAAAGCAAGCCTCCTGTTTTTAAGGGCTGGTTTAATAGGGATCTTCTCATTTAGTCCAGGATGTAAATGTGCTTGAAGTCTGATGATCCAATTCGTTTCATTCCTCTCTGTAAAGTTCCTAACGTCTCCACCTCTCAAACTGTGTGTATTGATGTATATAACCATAAACTTGAACGAATGTGAGTCATCAGTAGCTAAAATGTGTTTGGAGAGTGCATTAGTGCCAGACTTAATACGTGTCTGGTACAAATGTTCTCTCACTAAATGGAGCAAATGCTTGTTCTAGTAAAGACTCTTGTGTTAATACACGTGTAAACATGCACAAAGACATTTCTTTAACTGACCGACTCAACAGTGGCCAGTGTCTTGATTCTTTCAGCAGTAATGTTACACCTAACCAGTCCATTTCTAACGGTTTAAATGAGTTGGACAGGGTAATGTTACACCTAACCACTCCATTTCTAACGGTTTAAATGAGCTGGACAGGGTAATGTTACACCTAACCACTCCATTTCTAACAGTTTAAACGAGCTGGACAGGGTAATGTTACACCTAACCACTCCATTTCTAACGGTTTAAATGAGCTGGACAGGGTAATGTTACACCTAACCACTCCATTTCTAACGGTTTAAATGAGCTGGACAGGGTAATGTTACACCTAACCAGTCCATTTCTAATGGTTTAAATGAGTTGGACAGGGTAATGTTACACCTAACCAGTCCATTTCTAATGGTTTAAATGAGTTGGACAGGGTAATGTTACACCTAACCAGTCCATTTCTAACGGTTTAAATGAGTTGGACAGGGTAATGTTACACCTAACCACTCCATTTCTAACGGTTTAAATGAGCTGGACAGGGTAATGTTACACCTAACCAGTCCATTTCTAATGGTTTAAATGAGCTGGACAGGGTAATGTTACACCTAACCAGTCCATTTCTAATGGTTTAAATGAGCTGGACAGGGTAATGTTACACCTATCCAGTCCATTTCTAATAGTTTAAATGAGCTGGACAGGGTAATGTTACACCTAACCAGTCCATTTCTAATGGTTTAAATGAGCTGGACAGGGTACTGTTACACCTAACCAGTCCATTTCTAATGGTTTAAATGAGTTGGACAGGGTGCTATTTAAGATTAAGTGCTTGCAAATGGATAACTCTTACTTTGGGGAATGTATAAACAAAAAAAATTGTCCCTAAAGTCTTAAGGATGTGGCGTTATCTGACTGGTCTTGTTGCTAACGCTCCCTTTCATAGGGATTTAATTAAACTGTTTGACCATTTTGGTACAGAATACATGGAAATGGTCATTAAATACAATAATTTGCAGCTTGATAGCTTGTGTCATGAAGCAAAGGATTTGGACAGAAAAATAACACAAGACATATAATTTCCTGTTAACCAGTTTGATTACACCTGCATTTTTCATACCAAAGAGGAAAAAATGGAGGTAATAAAGAAAAGGAAAACTAAAAAGATCTTAAGAGATGTTGATGAATATGGAGCAGACAATGCCTACCCACCTCCTCCCCGTTCACAGGAGTGGTACCCTGGTAGACAATTTCACATTGATGGGGTTGATTTTGGTGAACATGAGCAAGATGCTAATGGCTTGAATGACTCTTTTTTAGAGGAGGAAGAGTACCCCCCAGTAAGGAGATCGGAGCGCATCCAGAACAAACGGATGGCCAATGTCAACAATTCGGTTCAACCACAGGGGCTGAGTTACAGGAACAACTACCCCCATCCGGGACGAGGGAACTACAAGAGGTCCTGGAGGGGGGAGGGGAGGGTGGACTTAATACCTCCTGGTTTGACATTTTCTGAGTCTGACATTGTTGATTGTGGTATAATTTCTACCACTGTATCTATGTTTAATGCCTTCCATTTGCCCCCCTTGTCAGTGAGTGTCAATAGCACACAGGATTTTAAAGTTTATAATTTTACAGAATTGCAGTTAGATGTGTACCTGTGTGATCTATTGGCAAAAGGTTTTCCTTTTATACTTTCTAAATCGGTCAATGCAGTTGATAGTATTATGGACCTCAAACAATATGTGAGAAAACTGAATTTGCATCTACTCTTTCAGGGAGTTGAGAAGGTTATCCCCCCAATAAAAGTCTCTAGTACTTACAATCCCCTCTACACTCCTTGTTGGACATTTTTGAAAAAGTTTGTGAAATTGACATCAGAGCGTACTGCAACCAGAAAAGTGGTTTGACCTCTACGATTAAGAATAATTTAAGTGAGGAAGAAGGTTTTGAGTTATCACTACTTGCTAATAACATAAGCATAAAGGCTATGAAACCCGACAAAGGGGGTGGTGTTGTAGTAATGCATCAGAGTGACTATATTAGGGAAATGTATGAAATTATTGACACCCCTACATATATAGAAAGATCCTTAAATGAGTTAAATGGGGCTTACAGAAAAATTAGGGGGCACTTGGAAGAGTTATTTATAGAAAGAGTCATTTCTATAGACAAATTACATTTTTTGTCTACTGATTTTCCAGTTACACCAGTTATCTTTGGGATTCCCAAGATGCATAAGAATTTATGCCAGCCCCCTATGCATCCTATTGTGGATGCAAGGGCTTCCATTACACACCCTATGGCAAGGTTCCTACATATTGAACTAAAGAATTTCTTAAAAGGGAACCCTTGCTGTGTAAAGATTCCTGGGATTTTTTGAGGAAGATAAATGAAACCAAGTTTGATAAATCATATGTTTTGATTACAATCGATGTGAAGGATCTTTGCAGTGTAATTCCGCATGATATAGGTACAGAATGTTTTTTTGAATATATTTTTTCAGTTGGTCTACCACATGATAGGTGTATAATGTTGGTACATTTATTGGACTTGGTGCTGCATAACAGTTTGTTCTATTTGATAAGAAATACTATCTACAAGCTCAAGGGGTGGCCATGGGTGCAGCATGTGGTGGGTTATCTGCTAACATTGTTATGGTAGAATGGGAAAAGAGGTTTTTGACACAGTCTACCTTCTTCCCACACTGCCACATGTACACCCATTTCGTTGACGATATTTAGGGGCCCAAGGACCTAATCCATCCATGTTTGGATTACATAAATGTTACCACCTCTTTTTTATAATTTACACACACCATTGAAGAGACCAGTATAGCATATTTGGATGTTTTGCTGAAAAAAGACTATGTACTTAATAGATTTGTGGCTGTAATACACCGAAAGGAGACATATTCTAACAGTTTTCACCACTTCATGAGCTGCCACCCCTTTTCTCAAAAACGAGGGGTGGTAAAGGGCCCAATTTGTTAGAGCGGCCAGAATGGTGAACCTATGGGACAACTTTTTAATTGAATGTAATAACTTAAAACACATGTTTTGTAGGAGGGGTTACCCCAGGGAACTCACCGAAAATATCATGGGTGAAGTAGTTGAAAAAAGAAGGAATGGCCACTTTCAGCCTATTTTAGATCCACAGACCAGTACTTCTCCATCAAACCTTGATACTCTAACACCACATCAGGGTGTTGTAGGTGGGTTCCATACTGCCATATCCACAGAAGCTATTTGTGATTTTAATATGGCCTTTAATCAGGGTTCACCAAAAGTGTGTTTTCTTACTAACTTTGCTTGTGACTCTAAAAATGTTCATAACATTTTGACTAAAGACTGGGAACTTCTAATGAGTGATAGTGCCATTAGGGGTTCCATTGGTGCTAAACCTATTTGTGTGTATAAGAGGGGTCGAAATCTAAAGAATATATTACAGTGTAATGTGAACATTACAGGACTTGGTTTTACTCATAAATGTGGGAGATGCAAATTTTGTTCCTTTATTTTTGAGAATTTGTTTGTGTCTCTCGGCTTTTCCCGGTTAGGGGTCGCCACAGTGGAACTCCTGTCTGCTAATGATTGGTAGTGGATTTTTACGTACCGGGTTACCAGCCCTGATGCACAACCTTCAACGAAGGCACGCCCCATTCATGTATGCCTCCACACAGAAGACGCTCTAGCTGAGAATTGAACGGGACAACGTCTTGCTATGAGGCGACAACGCTACCGCAGTACATGAAGTTAATATCAATAATATTAAAATAAGGTTGCGATTTAAGGGCTCATGTGATACTGAGAGGGTTGTGTATGGTGCAATATGTGATGCATGCCCTTGTTGTTATGTAGGAAAAACCAAACGAAAACTTTAAGTCAGAATAAGTGAGCATGTAAGAAACATCAAGGACATGTCTGAATTCAATGCCCTTGCTAGGCATACTACACAACACCCAGACCACACATTTAAATTCTTTATTTTGGATATAATACCTTGTTCAGAAAGAGGGGGGGGTAGGCAGTACTTATTAGAAAAAGCAGAGCTAGTGTGGCAGCTCCGTTTGAATGCTACATGCTGGCCAGGTCTCAATGATAGTGTTTCTATTTCTAGCTTACTAAAACTTAAAGCACTGCATAGATGATTAACATAGGTTTTCTATTCTGGTTTTCCCTCTTGGGTTTGCTGGTTGTATTTGAACAAATGCAAGGCACAGAGCTATTTAAGCTGTTTTAAATGGTAGTGCTATACATGTTGCTTGTAGGATGTATTTTTTATTAACTTTTTATTTTTTTATTTTTACTTTCTATTATACACTTTTTACTACTGCGGTGGTAGTGCTGCGGCAGCATTATCGCCTCATAGCAAGACGCTGTCCCGTTCGATTCTCAGCTAGAGTGTCTTCTGTTTGGAGACATCAGGGCTGGTAACCCGGTATGTAAAAATCCACTACCAATCATTAGGGGACCAGAGTTCCGCTGTGGCGACCCCTAACCGGGAAAAGCCGAAAGAAACAAACAAGCAAACTTTCTATTGTACATTTTCTAACATATACTTTTAAAAAATGTTGCTTTATAGGAAGTATATATATATATATATATATATATATATATATATATATATATATATATATATATATATATATATATATATATATATATATATATATATATTTATGGTCTGATTATTCATAATTGCTGACTTTTAAAATGCATGAGTTGTGTTTTTTTTTTTTTTATCTGTCTTTCTGGGGGGAAGTGATGTCACACAACAAATGCATTTAAAGGATATGATGTATTTTTGCTGCCATCTGATGAAGTTCCATGTTAATGTGTACTTTTGGGGACGAAAGCGCTTATGATGGCTTAATCCTCACTTGGTGGAGTTTTTGTTTGCTTTCTGTGTGATTTGGATTAATTGCAATAAATATTTTTGGAGAGGAATCCGTTTGCTGAAGATTTTTTTTGGGGGTTTGAACTTCACCATTAAATTTTCTATATCTGCAGATACCAATATGTTGGCATTCAAGGATTTCAACCTTACAAATCTCATCGAATTCTGTGACTAAGTTTCTGTTATTCCAGCATAACATAACCTCAGACATTGCCACAGCAGGTAATTTACAAAGGAGTCCTTTGCCAGTTAAATAAATGTACAGAACTGACAGAAACAACCAAATGTAATCATAAAGGGAAGACTAAAAGCAAACTATCCTGGTGGCCGACCAACATAAATAAACTCTACAGTAAAAGAAAAAAAACTACTTAAAGTATACAACATATCAAATGACTCTCAAATCAAGAATGGCATCAGAAAATTGACTGAAAACCTGAAAACATAGTATTACCACTAAGAAGGCAAACCATGAACTTAGTTTAGTATCTGAAGCTAAGTACAATTTCAAATCCTTGTTTGGTTATGTTAGGAAACTAAGAAATAACACATAGCTTTGTTGTGAATTTATTCATAATGGTACCTCCAACAGTACCCAGTAGACATTACAAATATGCTAGCAAACAAATTTATTGAAAACTTTACCCCAGAAATGGCTTTCAAAAGCTTATTTATAACTGAAGCTCTCTGACTCACAATTATCAGTAAAGATGATGCACTAAAGGTGCTCTCTAAGACTAATTCTACTTCCAGCGTGGGACCTGATAATACATCAGGCCGTTTAATAAACAGTAGTAAACAAGTCCTGAGAGAGCTGCTCCCTAAACTGTTTAGTTTAGTCACTAGTCTGACTCCAGAGGTTTAGTGGAAATTAGTAGTAATGCCACTCCACAAGGGTGGCCCCACCTCTGACCCCTGGAATTAGGGGCCAATCAACCTGATCAGCATTTGTTAAGCTACAGACATATAAGTGACCTGATTAAATATGACATAAAAAATTCATTAGGCTAGCCTCACAACAGTTTGGCTTTGTCAAGGGAAGAGCCCATTCATTGAATCTGGTTGATTTCTTTGAAAGAGTAACAGAACTGACAGTAGTTATGCTGTCTACATGGCATACCATGACCTGGCCAAGGCCTTTGACATCATACCCCATTCTAGCTAGTTAGTAAGTTCACTGCATTACAAACAGATCTGTATGAGGTAAGAGGGACAGCAAAGTGGCTAAAGGACAGAACCCATGTGGTGTGGGAAACTGGTGCCTCATCAAAGGGTAGGAAGGCAACCAGTGGTATCCTACAGGGCTCCATGCTCCCTTTTATTTGTCATTCACTTTTCCATTTTCTAGACCACAAACCAAGACCTCTGGCAACCTCTAACACCCTGGCTCTACAACAAGAACTTATACTTGTCAATTCCTGGTAATCTAATTTGTTAAGGTATCCCTTCTGCTAGAATATGATGCAGGCAATACCCCACTCCAAAATGAAAATGCTGTTCGACACCATGGACCTTTGGGTAATAATTTCCTTTTGTTTGATCACCATGTAATGTCAATAATCTGAAAGGCCATCTACTTACACAGCTGACTGCCAGGGGATATTATATCCATTTCATGACCAAAGAGGTCATTATCCCTTTATATATTCAGCATTGATTAGGGCAGGTATTGACCACAACACCACCTTTGAGATGCACCTCAGCAGATACATCAAAAAACTGGAAAGATTCTAGAGGTTCCTAAGTAAGAAAACTTAAAAACCCTAAGCTACCCAAAAAGACTGTAAGCATTGTCATTGTATTCAATATCTTATAGATGCTCAAGGGAAGATCAGCTCCTTGATTTGAGTCATTTGGGATCTAGTGCTACTTAATCTTTCTCTATCTCCACAAATTGAATACATTTTCATGAGCAGATAAATACAACAATGTGGAGAGAAAGGTCTATTACAAAGCACCTTCCTGACTTCTGGAATAGACTCCAGTTGCATATTAATCAGTGTGATACATTATTGTCCTTCAAATGGGAAATGGTTGACAGGGTGAGTATTCACAAAATCACCCATCTTGACTGGCCTGACCTTCTTAGAGAAGAGGAGGCAAGCTATAAATGGTTGTAAGACTACGATGCTTTGTATTTCCTCTCATCAAACACCATGTTATGCACCATGAAGTGGAGGCAATCTATAAATGGTTGTAAGACTACAATGCTTTGTATTTCCTGTGATCAAACACCATGTTATGCACCATGAAGAGGAGGAAAGCTAAAAATGGTTGTAAGACTACGATGCTTTGTATTTCCTGTGATCAAACACCATGTTATACACCATGAAGACGAGACAACCAATAAATGGTTGTAAGACTACGATGCTTTGTATTTCCTGTCATCAAACACCATGTTATGCACCATGAAGAGGAGGCAAGCTATAAATGGTTGTAAGACTACGATGCTTTGTATTTCCTGTGATCAAACACCATGTTATGCACCATGAAGAGGAGGCAACCTATAAATGGTTGTAAGACTACGATGCTTTGTATTTCCTGTGATCAAACACCATGTTATGCACCATGAAGAGGAGGCAACCTATAAATGGTTGTAAGACTACAATGCTTTGTATTTCCTGTGATCAAACACCATGTTATGCACCATGAAGAGGAGGCAAGCTATAAATGGTTGTAAGACTACGATGCTTTGTATTTCCTGTCATCAAACACCATGTTATGCACCATGAAGAGGAGGCAAGCTATAAATGGTTGTAAGACTACGATGCTTTGTATTTCCTGTCATCAAACACCATGTTATGCACCATGAAGAGGAGGCAACCTATAAATGGTTGTAAGACTATGATGCTTTGTATTTCCTGTCATCAAACACCATGTTATGCACCATGAAGAGGAGGCAACCTATAAATGGTTGTAAGACTACGATGCTTTGTATTTCCTGTCATCAAACACCATGTTATGCACCATGAAGAGGAGGCAAGCTATAAATGGTTGTAAGACTACGATGCTTTGTATTTCCTGTCATCAAACACCATGTTATGCACCATGAAGAGGAGGCAAGCTATAAATGGTTGTAAGACTATGATGCTTTGTATTTCCTGTCATCAAACACCATGTTATGCACCATGAAGAGGAGGCAAGCTATAAATGGTTGTAAGACTACGATGCTTTGTATTTCCTGTCATCAAACACCATGTTATGCACCATGAAGAGGAGGCAACCTATAAATGGTTGTAAGACTACGATGCTTTGTATTTCCTGTCATCAAACACCATGTTATGCACCATGAAGAGGAGGCAACCTATAAATGGTTGTAAGACTATGATGCTTTGTATTTCCTGTGATCAAACACCATGTTATGCACCATGAAGAGGAGGCAAGCTATAAATGGTTGTAAGACTACGATGCTTTGTATTTCCTGTCATCAAACACCATGTTATGCACCATGAAGAGGAGGCAACCTATAAATGGTTGTAAGACTATGATGCTTTGTATTTCCTGTCATCAAACACCATGTTATGCACCATGAAGAGGAGGCAACCTATAAATGGTTGTAAGACTACGATGCTTTGTATTTCCTGTCATCAAACACCATGTTATGCACCATGAAGAGGAGGCAAGCTATAAATGGTTGTAAGACTACGATGCTTTGTATTTCCTGTCATCAAACACCATGTTATGCACCATGAAGAGGAGGCAACCTATAAATGGTTGTAAGACTACGATGCTTTGTATTTCCTGTCATCAAACACCATGTTATGCACCATGAAGAGGAGGCAACCTATAAATGGTTGTAAGACTATGATGCTTTGTATTTCCTGTCATCAAACACCATGTTATGCACCATGAAGAGGAGGCAAGCTATAAATGGTTGTAAGACTACGATGCTTTGTATTTCCTGTCATCAAACACCATGTTATGCACCATGAAGAGGAGGCAACCTATAAATGGTTGTAAGACTACGATGCTTTGTATTTCCTGTCATCAAACACCATGTTATGCACCATGAAGAGGAGGCAAGCTATAAATGGTTGTAAGACTACGATGCTTTGTATTTCCTGTCATCAAACACCATGTTATGCACCATGAAGAGGAGGCAAGCTATAAATGGTTGTAAGACTAGGATGCTTTGTATTTCCTGTCATCAAACACCATGTTATGCACCATGAAGAGGAGGCAAGCTATAAATGGTTGCAAGACTACGATGCTATGTATTTCCTGTGATAAAACACCATGTTATGCACCATGAAGAGGAGGCAAACTATAAATGGTTGTAAGACTAAGATGCTTTGTATTTCCTGTCATCAAACACCATGTTATGCACCATGAAGAGGAGGCAAGCTATAAATGGTTGTAAGACTACGATGCTTTGTATTTCCTGTGATCAAACACCATGTTATGCACCATGAAGAGGAGGCAAGCTATAAATGGTTGTAAGACTATGATGCTTTGTATTTCCTGTCATCAAACACCATGTTATGCACCATGAAGAGGAGGCAACCTATAAATGGTTGTAAGACTACGATGCTTTGTATTTCCTGTCATCAAACACCATGTTATGCACCATGAAGAGGAGGCAACCTATAAATGGTTGTAAGACTACGATGCTTTGTATTTCCTGTCATCAAACACCATGTTATGCACCATGAAGAGGAGGCAACCTATAAATGGTTGTAAGACTACGATGCTTTGTATTTCCTGTCATCAAACACCATGTTATGCACCATGAAGAGGAGGCAACCTATAAATGGTTGTAAGACTACGATGCTTTGTATTTCCTGTCATCAAACACCATGTTATGCACCATGAAGAGGAGGCAAGCTATAAATGGTTGTAAGACTATGATGCTTTGTATTTCCTGTCATCAAACACCATGTTATGCACCATGAAGAGGAGGCAAGCTATAAATGGTTGTAAGACTATGATGCTTTGTATTTCCTGTCATCAAACACCATGTTATGCACCATGAAGAGGAGGCAAGCTATAAATGGTTGTAAGACTATGATGCTTTGTATTTCCTGTCATCAAACACCATGTTATGCACCATGAAGAGGAGGCAACCTATAAATGGTTGTAAGACTACGATGCTTTGTATTTCCTGTCATCAAACACCATGTTATGCACCATGAAGAGGAGGCAAGCTATAAATGGTTGTAAGACTACGATGCTTTGTATTTCCTGTCATCAAACACCATGTTATGCACCATGAAGAGGAGGCAAGCTATAAATGGTTGTAAGACTACGATGCTTTGTATTTCCTGTCATCAAACACCATGTTATGCACCATGAAGAGGAGGCAAGCTATAAATGGTTGTAAGACTACGATGCTTTGTATTTCCTGTCATCAAACACCATGTTATGCACCATGAAGAGGAGGCAAGCTATAAATGGTTGTAAGACTACGATGCTTTGTATTTCCTGTCATCAAACACCATGTTATGCACCATGAAGAGGAGGCAAGCTATAAATGGTTGTAAGACTACGATGCTTTGTATTTCCTGTCATCAAACACCATGTTATGCACCATGAAGAGGAGGCAAGCTATAAATGGTTGTAAGACTACGATGCTTTGTATTTCCTGTCATCAAACACCATGTTATGCACCATGAAGAGGAGGCAACCTATAAATGGTTGTAAGACTATGATGCTTTGTATTTCCTGTCATCAAACACCATGTTATGCACCATGAAGAGGAGGCAAGCTATAAATGGTTGTAAGACTACGATGCTTTGTATTTCCTGTCATCAAACACCATGTTATGCACCATGAAGAGGAGGCAAGCTATAAATGGTTGTAAGACTACGATGCTTTGTATTTCCTGTCATCAAACACCATGTTATGCACCATGAAGAGGAGGCAAGCTATAAATGGTTGTAAGACTACGATGCTTTGTATTTCCTGTCATCAAACACCATGTTATGCACCATGAAGAGGAGGCAAGCTATAAATGGTTGTAAGACTACGATGCTTTGTATTTCCTGTCATCAAACACCATGTTATGCACCATGAAGAGGAGGCAACCTATAAATGGTTGTAAGACTACGATGCTTTGTATTTCCTGTCATCAAACACCATGTTATGCACCATGAAGAGGAGGCAACCTATAAATGGTTGTAAGACTATGATGCTTTGTATTTCCTGTCATCAAACACCATGTTATGCACCATGAAGAGGAGGCAAGCTATAAATGGTTGTAAGACTACGATGCTTTGTATTTCCTGTCATCAAACACCATGTTATGCACCATGAAGAGGAGGCAAGCTATAAATGGTTGTAAGACTACGATGCTTTGTATTTCCTGTCATCAAACACCATGTTATGCACCATGAAGAGGAGGCAAGCTATAAATGGTTGTAAGACTACGATGCTTTGTATTTCCTGTCATCAAACACCATGTTATGCACCATGAAGAGGAGGCAAGCTATAAATGGTTGTAAGACTACGATGCTTTGTATTTCCTGTCATCAAACACCATGTTATGCACCATGAAGAGGAGGCAACCTATAAATGGTTGTAAGACTATGATGCTTTGTATTTCCTGTCATCAAACACCATGTTATGCACCATGAAGAGGAGGCAAGCTATAAATGGTTGTAAGACTATGATGCTTTGTATTTCCTGTCATCAAACACCATGTTATGCACCATGAAGAGGAGGCAAGCTATAAATGGTTGTAAGACTACGATGCTTTGTATTTCCTGTCATCAAACACCATGTTATGCACCATGAAGAGGAGGCAACCTATAAATGGTTGTAAGACTACGATGCTTTGTATTTCCTGTCATCAAACACCATGTTATGCACCATGAAGAGGAGGCAACCTATAAATGGTTGTAAGACTATGATGCTTTGTATTTCCTGTCATCAAACACCATGTTATGCACCATGAAGAGGAGGCAACCTATAAATGGTTGTAAGACTACGATGCTTTGTATTTCCTGTCATCAAACACCATGTTATGCACCATGAAGAGGAGGCAAGCTATAAATGGTTGTAAGACTATGATGCTTTGTATTTCCTGTCATCAAACACCATGTTATGCACCATGAAGAGGAGGCAAGCTATAAATGGTTGTAAGACTACGATGCTTTGTATTTCCTGTCATCAAACACCATGTTATGCACCATGAAGAGGAGGCAAGCTATAAATGGTTGTAAGACTACGATGCTTTGTATTTCCTGTCATCAAACACCATGTTATGCACCATGAAGAGGAGGCAAGCTATAAATGGTTGTAAGACTACGATGCTTTGTATTTCCTGTCATCAAACACCATGTTATGCACCATGAAGAGGAGGCAAGCTATAAATGGTTGTAAGACTACGATGCTTTGTATTTCCTGTCATCAAACACCATGTTATGCACCATGAAGAGGAGGCAAGCTATAAATGGTTGTAAGACTACGATGCTTTGTATTTCCTGTCATCAAACACCATGTTATGCACCATGAAGAGGAGGCAAGCTATAAATGGTTGTAAGACTACGATGCTTTGTATTTCCTGTCATCAAACACCATGTTATGCACCATGAAGAGGAGGCAAGCTATAAATGGTTGTAAGACTACGATGCTTTGTATTTCCTGTCATCAAACACCATGTTATGCACCATGAAGAGGAGGCAAGCTATAAATGGTTGTAAGACTACGATGCTTTGTATTTCCTGTCATCAAACACCATGTTATGCACCATGAAGAGGAGGCAAGCTATAAATGGTTGTAAGACTACGATGCTTTGTATTTCCTGTCATCAAACACCATGTTATGCACCATGAAGAGGAGGCAACCTATAAATGGTTGTAAGACTATGATGCTTTGTATTTCCTGTCATCAAACACCATGTTATGCACCATGAAGAGGAGGCAAGCTATAAATGGTTGTAAGACTACGATGCTTTGTATTTCCTGTCATCAAACACCATGTTATGCACCATGAAGAGGAGGCAAGCTATAAATGGTTGTAAGACTACGATGCTTTGTATTTCCTGTCATCAAACACCATGTTATGCACCATGAAGAGGAGGCAAGCTATAAATGGTTGTAAGACTACGATGCTTTGTATTTCCTGTCATCAAACACCATGTTATGCACCATGAAGAGGAGGCAAGCTATAAATGGTTGTAAGACTACGATGCTTTGTATTTCCTGTCATCAAACACCATGTTATGCACCATGAAGAGGAGGCAACCTATAAATGGTTGTAAGACTATGATGCTTTGTATTTCCTGTCATCAAACACCATGTTATGCACCATGAAGAGGAGGCAAGCTATAAATGGTTGTAAGACTACGATGCTTTGTATTTCCTGTCATCAAACACCATGTTATGCACCATGAAGAGGAGGCAAGCTATAAATGGTTGTAAGACTACGATGCTTTGTATTTCCTGTCATCAAACACCATGTTATGCACCATGAAGAGGAGGCAAGCTATAAATGGTTGTAAGACTACGATGCTTTGTATTTCCTGTCATCAAACACCATGTTATGCACCATGAAGAGGAGGCAAGCTATAAATGGTTGTAAGACTACGATGCTTTGTATTTCCTGTCATCAAACACCATGTTATGCACCATGAAGAGGAGGCAACCTATAAATGGTTGTAAGACTATGATGCTTTGTATTTCCTGTCATCAAACACCATGTTATGCACCATGAAGAGGAGGCAAGCTATAAATGGTTGTAAGACTATGATGCTTTGTATTTCCTGTCATCAAACACCATGTTATGCACCATGAAGAGGAGGCAAGCTATAAATGGTTGTAAGACTATGATGCTTTGTATTTCCTGTCATCAAACACCATGTTATGCACCATGAAGAGGAGGCAAGCTATAAATGGTTGTAAGACTACGATGCTTTGTATTTCCTGTCATCAAACACCATGTTATGCACCATGAAGAGGAGGCAAGCTATAAATGGTTGTAAGACTACGATGCTTTGTATTTCCTGTCATCAAACACCATGTTATGCACCATGAAGAGGAGGCAAGCTATAAATGGTTGTAAGACTACGATGCTTTGTATTTCCTGTCATCAAACACCATGTTATGCACCATGAAGAGGAGGCAAGCTATAAATGGTTGTAAGACTACGATGCTTTGTATTTCCTGTCATCAAACACCATGTTATGCACCATGAAGAGGAGGCAAGCTATAAATGGTTGTAAGACTACGATGCTTTGTATTTCCTGTCATCAAACACCATGTTATGCACCATGAAGAGGAGGCAAGCTATAAATGGTTGTAAGACTACGATGCTTTGTATTTCCTGTCATCAAACACCATGTTATGCACCATGAAGAGGAGGCAAGCTATAAATGGTTGTAAGACTACGATGCTTTGTATTTCCTGTCATCAAACACCATGTTATGCACCATGAAGAGGAGGCAAGCTATAAATGGTTGTAAGACTACGATGCTTTGTATTTCCTGTCATCAAACACCATGTTATGCACCATGAAGAGGAGGCAAGCTATAAATGGTTGTAAGACTACGATGCTTTGTATTTCCTGTCATCAAACACCATGTTATGCACCATGAAGAGGAGGCAAGCTATAAATGGTTGTAAGACTACGATGCTTTGTATTTCCTGTCATCAAACACCATGTTATGCACCATGAAGAGGAGGCAAGCTATAAATGGTTGTAAGACTACGATGCTTTGTATTTCCTGTCATCAAACACCATGTTATGCACCATGAAGAGGAGGCAAGCTATAAATGGTTGTAAGACTACGATGCTTTGTATTTCCTGTCATCAAACACCATGTTATGCACCATGAAGAGGAGGCAAGCTATAAATGGTTGTAAGACTATGATGCTTTGTATTTCCTGTCATCAAACACCATGTTATGCACCATGAAGAGGAGGCAAGCTATAAATGGTTGTAAGACTACGATGCTTTGTATTTCCTGTCATCAAACACCATGTTATGCACCATGAAGAGGAGGCAAGCTATAAATGGTTGTAAGACTACGATGCTTTGTATTTCCTGTCATCAAACACCATGTTATGCACCATGAAGAGGAGGCAAGCTATAAATGGTTGTAAGACTACGATGCTTTGTATTTCCTGTCATCAAACACCATGTTATGCACCATGAAGAGGAGGCAAGCTATAAA
The DNA here is from genome assembly GCF_019279795.1 of Protopterus annectens. NCBI lineage: Eukaryota > Metazoa > Chordata > Ceratodontiformes > Protopteridae > Protopterus > Protopterus annectens. The sequence goes on along the minus strand of NC_056749.1, from coordinate 72,147,345 downwards.
TGGTTGTAAGACTACGATGCTTTGTATTTCCTGTCATCAAACACCATGTTATGCACCATGAAGAGGAGGCAACCTATAAATGGTTGTAAGACTATGATGCTTTGTATTTCCTGTCATCAAACACCATGTTATGCACCATGAAGAGGAGGCAACCTATAAATGGTTGTAAGACTATGATGCTTTGTATTTCCTGTCATCAAACACCATGTTATGCACCATGAAGAGGAGGCAAGCTATAAATGGTTGTAAGACTACGATGCTTTGTATTTCCTGTCATCAAACACCATGTTATGCACCATGAAGAGGAGGCAAGCTATAAATGGTTGTAAGACTACGATGCTTTGTATTTCCTGTCATCAAACACCATGTTATGCACCATGAAGAGGAGGCAAGCTATAAATGGTTGTAAGACTACGATGCTTTGTATTTCCTGTCATCAAACACCATGTTATGCACCATGAAGAGGAGGCAAGCTATAAATGGTTGTAAGACTACGATGCTTTGTATTTCCTGTCATCAAACACCATGTTATGCACCATGAAGAGGAGGCAAGCTATAAATGGTTGTAAGACTACGATGCTTTGTATTTCCTGTCATCAAACACCATGTTATGCACCATGAAGAGGAGGCAAGCTATAAATGGTTGTAAGACTACGATGCTTTGTATTTCCTGTCATCAAACACCATGTTATGCACCATGAAGAGGAGGCAAGCTATAAATGGTTGTAAGACTACGATGCTTTGTATTTCCTGTCATCAAACACCATGTTATGCACCATGAAGAGGAGGCAAGCTATAAATGGTTGTAAGACTACGATGCTTTGTATTTCCTGTCATCAAACACCATGTTATGCACCATGAAGAGGAGGCAAGCTATAAATGGTTGTAAGACTACGATGCTTTGTATTTCCTGTCATCAAACACCATGTTATGCACCATGAAGAGGAGGCAAGCTATAAATGGTTGTAAGACTACGATGCTTTGTATTTCCTGTCATCAAACACCATGTTATGCACCATGAAGAGGAGGCAAGCTATAAATGGTTGTAAGACTACGATGCTTTGTATTTCCTGTCATCAAACACCATGTTATGCACCATGAAGAGGAGGCAAGCTATAAATGGTTGTAAGACTACGATGCTTTGTATTTCCTGTCATCAAACACCATGTTATGCACCATGAAGAGGAGGCAAGCTATAAATGGTTGTAAGACTATGATGCTTTGTATTTCCTGTCATCAAACACCATGTTATGCACCATGAAGAGGAGGCAAGCTATAAATGGTTGTAAGACTACGATGCTTTGTATTTCCTGTCATCAAACACCATGTTATGCACCATGAAGAGGAGGCAACCTATAAATGGTTGTAAGACTATGATGCTTTGTATTTCCTGTCATCAAACACCATGTTATGCACCATGAAGAGGAGGCAAGCTATAAATGGTTGTAAGACTACGATGCTTTGTATTTCCTGTCATCAAACACCATGTTATGCACCATGAAGAGGAGGCAACCTATAAATGGTTGTAAGACTACGATGCTTTGTATTTCCTGTCATCAAACACCATGTTATGCACCATGAAGAGGAGGCAAGCTATAAATGGTTGTAAGACTATGATGCTTTGTATTTCCTGTCATCAAACACCATGTTATGCACCATGAAGAGGAGGCAAGCTATAAATGGTTGTAAGACTACGATGCTTTGTATTTCCTGTCATCAAACACCATGTTATGCACCATGAAGAGGAGGCAACCTATAAATGGTTGTAAGACTACGATGCTTTGTATTTCCTGTCATCAAACACCATGTTATGCACCATGAAGAGGAGGCAAGCTATAAATGGTTGTAAGACTACGATGCTTTGTATTTCCTGTCATCAAACACCATGTTATGCACCATGAAGAGGAGGCAAGCTATAAATGGTTGTAAGACTACGATGCTTTGTATTTCCTGTCATCAAACACCATGTTATGCACCATGAAGAGGAGGCAAGCTATAAATGGTTGTAAGACTACGATGCTTTGTATTTCCTGTCATCAAACACCATGTTATGCACCATGAAGAGGAGGCAAGCTATAAATGGTTGTAAGACTACGATGCTTTGTATTTCCTGTCATCAAACACCATGTTATGCACCATGAAGAGGAGGCAAGCTATAAATGGTTGTAAGACTACGATGCTTTGTATTTCCTGTCATCAAACACCATGTTATGCACCATGAAGAGGAGGCAAGCTATAAATGGTTGTAAGACTACGATGCTTTGTATTTCCTGTCATCAAACACCATGTTATGCACCATGAAGAGGAGGCAACCTATAAATGGTTGTAAGACTACGATGCTTTGTATTTCCTGTCATCAAACACCATGTTATGCACCATGAAGAGGAGGCAAGCTATAAATGGTTGTAAGACTACGATGCTTTGTATTTCCTGTCATCAAACACCATGTTATGCACCATGAAGAGGAGGCAAGCTATAAATGGTTGTAAGACTACGATGCTTTGTATTTCCTGTCATCAAACACCATGTTATGCACCATGAAGAGGAGGCAAGCTATAAATGGTTGTAAGACTACGATGCTTTGTATTTCCTGTCATCAAACACCATGTTATGCACCATGAAGAGGAGGCAAGCTATAAATGGTTGTAAGACTACGATGCTTTGTATTTCCTGTCATCAAACACCATGTTATGCACCATGAAGAGGAGGCAAGCTATAAATGGTTGTAAGACTACGATGCTTTGTATTTCCTGTCATCAAACACCATGTTATGCACCATGAAGAGGAGGCAAGCTATAAATGGTTGTAAGACTACGATGCTTTGTATTTCCTGTCATCAAACACCATGTTATGCACCATGAAGAGGAGGCAAGCTATAAATGGTTGTAAGACTACGATGCTTTGTATTTCCTGTCATCAAACACCATGTTATGCACCATGAAGAGGAGGCAAGCTATAAATGGTTGTAAGACTACGATGCTTTGTATTTCCTGTCATCAAACACCATGTTATGCACCATGAAGAGGAGGCAAGCTATAAATGGTTGTAAGACTACGATGCTTTGTATTTCCTGTCATCAAACACCATGTTATGCACCATGAAGAGGAGGCAAGCTATAAATGGTTGTAAGACTACGATGCTTTGTATTTCCTGTCATCAAACACCATGTTATGCACCATGAAGAGGAGGCAAGCTATAAATGGTTGTAAGACTACGATGCTTTGTATTTCCTGTCATCAAACACCATGTTATGCACCATGAAGAGGAGGCAAGCTATAAATGGTTGTAAGACTACGATGCTTTGTATTTCCTGTCATCAAACACCATGTTATGCACCATGAAGAGGAGGCAAGCTATAAATGGTTGTAAGACTACGATGCTTTGTATTTCCTGTCATCAAACACCATGTTATGCACCATGAAGAGGAGGCAAGCTATAAATGGTTGTAAGACTACGATGCTTTGTATTTCCTGTCATCAAACACCATGTTATGCACCATGAAGAGGAGGCAAGCTATAAATGGTTGTAAGACTACGATGCTTTGTATTTCCTGTCATCAAACACCATGTTATGCACCATGAAGAGGAGGCAAGCTATAAATGGTTGTAAGACTACGATGCTTTGTATTTCCTGTCATCAAACACCATGTTATGCACCATGAAGAGGAGGCAAGCTATAAATGGTTGTAAGACTACGATGCTTTGTATTTCCTGTCATCAAACACCATGTTATGCACCATGAAGAGGAGGCAAGCTATAAATGGTTGTAAGACTACGATGCTTTGTATTTCCTGTCATCAAACACCATGTTATGCACCATGAAGAGGAGGCAAGCTATAAATGGTTGTAAGACTACGATGCTTTGTATTTCCTGTCATCAAACACCATGTTATGCACCATGAAGAGGAGGCAAGCTATAAATGGTTGTAAGACTACGATGCTTTGTATTTCCTGTCATCAAACACCATGTTATGCACCATGAAGAGGAGGCAACCTATAAATGGTTGTAAGACTACGATGCTTTGTATTTCCTGTCATCAAACACCATGTTATGCACCATGAAGAGGAGGCAAGCTATAAATGGTTGTAAGACTACGATGCTTTGTATTTCCTGTCATCAAACACCATGTTATGCACCATGAAGAGGAGGCAAGCTATAAATGGTTGTAAGACTACGATGCTTTGTATTTCCTGTCATCAAACACCATGTTATGCACCATGAAGAGGAGGCAAGCAACCTATAAATGGTTGTAAGACTACGATGCTTTGTATTTCCTGTCATCAAACACCATGTTATGCACCATGAAGAGGAGGCAAGCTATAAATGGTTGTAAGACTACGATGCTTTGTATTTCCTGTCATCAAACACCATGTTATGCACCATGAAGAGGAGGCAAGCTATAAATGGTTGTAAGACTACGATGCTTTGTATTTCCTGTCATCAAACACCATGTTATGCACCATGAAGAGGAGGCAAGCTATAAATGGTTGTAAGACTACGATGCTTTGTATTTCCTGTCATCAAACACCATGTTATGCACCATGAAGAGGAGGCAAGCTATAAATGGTTGTAAGACTACGATGCTTTGTATTTCCTGTCATCAAACACCATGTTATGCACCATGAAGAGGAGGCAAGCTATAAATGGTTGTAAGACTACGATGCTTTGTATTTCCTGTCATCAAACACCATGTTATGCACCATGAAGAGGAGGCAAGCTATAAATGGTTGTAAGACTACGATGCTTTGTATTTCCTGTCATCAAACACCATGTTATGCACCATGAAGAGGAGGCAAGCTATAAATGGTTGTAAGACTACGATGCTTTGTATTTCCTGTCATCAAACACCATGTTATGCACCATGAAGAGGAGGCAAGCTATAAATGGTTGTAAGACTACGATGCTTTGTATTTCCTGTCATCAAACACCATGTTATGCACCATGAAGAGGAGGCAAGCTATAAATGGTTGTAAGACTACGATGCTTTGTATTTCCTGTCATCAAACACCATGTTATGCACCATGAAGAGGAGGCAACCTATAAATGGTTGTAAGACTATGATGCTTTGTATTTCCTGTCATCAAACACCATGTTATGCACCATGAAGAGGAGGCAAGCTATAAATGGTTGTAAGACTACGATGCTTTGTATTTCCTGTCATCAAACACCATGTTATGCACCATGAAGAGGAGGCAAGCTATAAATGGTTGTAAGACTATGATGCTTTGTATTTCCTGTCATCAAACACCATGTTATGCACCATGAAGAGGAGGCAAGCTATAAATGGTTGTAAGACTACGATGCTTTGTATTTCCTGTCATCAAACACCATGTTATGCACCATGAAGAGGAGGCAAGCTATAAATGGTTGTAAGACTACGATGCTTTGTATTTCCTGTCATCAAACACCATGTTATGCACCATGAAGAGGAGGCAAGCTATAAATGGTTGTAAGACTACGATGCTTTGTATTTCCTGTCATCAAACACCATGTTATGCACCATGAAGAGGAGGCAACCTATAAATGGTTGTAAGACTACGATGCTTTGTATTTCCTGTCATCAAACACCATGTTATGCACCATGAAGAGGAGGCAAGCTATAAATGGTTGTAAGACTACGATGCTTTGTATTTCCTGTCATCAAACACCATGTTATGCACCATGAAGAGGAGGCAAGCTATAAATGGTTGTAAGACTACGATGCTTTGTATTTCCTGTCATCAAACACCATGTTATGCACCATGAAGAGGAGGCAAGCTATAAATGGTTGTAAGACTACGATGCTTTGTATTTCCTGTCATCAAACACCATGTTATGCACCATGAAGAGGAGGCAACCTATAAATGGTTGTAAGACTACGATGCTTTGTATTTCCTGTCATCAAACACCATGTTATGCACCATGAAGAGGAGGCAAGCTATAAATGGTTGTAAGACTACGATGCTTTGTATTTCCTGTCATCAAACACCATGTTATGCACCATGAAGAGGAGGCAAGCTATAAATGGTTGTAAGACTATGATGCTTTGTATTTCCTGTCATCAAACACCATGTTATGCACCATGAAGAGGAGGCAACCTATAAATGGTTGTAAGACTACGATGCTTTGTATTTCCTGTCATCAAACACCATGTTATGCACCATGAAGAGGAGGCAAGCTATAAATGGTTGTAAGACTACGATGCTTTGTATTTCCTGTCATCAAACACCATGTTATGCACCATGAAGAGGAGGCAAGCTATAAATGGTTGTAAGACTACGATGCTTTGTATTTCCTGTCATCAAACACCATGTTATGCACCATGAAGAGGAGGCAAGCTATAAATGGTTGTAAGACTACGATGCTTTGTATTTCCTGTCATCAAACACCATGTTATGCACCATGAAGAGGAGGCAAGCTATAAATGGTTGTAAGACTACGATGCTTTGTATTTCCTGTCATCAAACACCATGTTATGCACCATGAAGAGGAGGCAAGCTATAAATGGTTGTAAGACTACGATGCTTTGTATTTCCTGTCATCAAACACCATGTTATGCACCATGAAGAGGAGGCAAGCTATAAATGGTTGTAAGACTACGATGCTTTGTATTTCCTGTCATCAAACACCATGTTATGCACCATGAAGAGGAGGCAAGCTATAAATGGTTGTAAGACTACGATGCTTTGTATTTCCTGTCATCAAACACCATGTTATGCACCATGAAGAGGAGGCAAGCTATAAATGGTTGTAAGACTACGATGCTTTGTATTTCCTGTCATCAAACACCATGTTATGCACCATGAAGAGGAGGCAAGCTATAAATGGTTGTAAGACTACGATGCTTTGTATTTCCTGTCATCAAACACCATGTTATGCACCATGAAGAGGAGGCAAGCTATAAATGGTTGTAAGACTACGATGCTTTGTATTTCCTGTCATCAAACACCATGTTATGCACCATGAAGAGGAGGCAAGCTATAAATGGTTGTAAGACTACGATGCTTTGTATTTCCTGTCATCAAACACCATGTTATGCACCATGAAGAGGAGGCAAGCTATAAATGGTTGTAAGACTACGATGCTTTGTATTTCCTGTCATCAAACACCATGTTATGCACCATGAAGAGGAGGCAACCTATAAATGGTTGTAAGACTACGATGCTTTGTATTTCCTGTCATCAAACACCATGTTATGCACCATGAAGAGGAGGCAAGCTATAAATGGTTGTAAGACTACGATGCTTTGTATTTCCTGTCATCAAACACCATGTTATGCACCATGAAGAGGAGGCAAGCTATAAATGGTTGTAAGACTACGATGCTTTGTATTTCCTGTCATCAAACACCATGTTATGCACCATGAAGAGGAGGCAAGCTATAAATGGTTGTAAGACTACGATGCTTTGTATTTCCTGTCATCAAACACCATGTTATGCACCATGAAGAGGAGGCAAGCTATAAATGGTTGTAAGACTACGATGCTTTGTATTTCCTGTCATCAAACACCATGTTATGCACCATGAAGAGGAGGCAAGCTATAAATGGTTGTAAGACTACGATGCTTTGTATTTCCTGTCATCAAACACCATGTTATGCACCATGAAGAGGAGGCAAGCTATAAATGGTTGTAAGACTACGATGCTTTGTATTTCCTGTCATCAAACACCATGTTATGCACCATGAAGAGGAGGCAAGCTATAAATGGTTGTAAGACTATGATGCTTTGTATTTCCTGTCATCAAACACCATGTTATGCACCATGAAGAGGAGGCAAGCTATAAATGGTTGTAAGACTACGATGCTTTGTATTTCCTGTCATCAAACACCATGTTATGCACCATGAAGAGGAGGCAAGCTATAAATGGTTGTAAGACTACGATGCTTTGTATTTCCTGTCATCAAACACCATGTTATGCACCATGAAGAGGAGGCAAGCTATAAATGGTTGTAAGACTACGATGCTTTGTATTTCCTGTCATCAAACACCATGTTATGCACCATGAAGAGGAGGCAAGCTATAAATGGTTGTAAGACTATGATGCTTTGTATTTCCTGTCATCAAACACCATGTTATGCACCATGAAGAGGAGGCAACCTATAAATGGTTGTAAGACTACGATGCTTTGTATTTCCTGTCATCAAACACCATGTTATGCACCATGAAGAGGAGGCAAGCTATAAATGGTTGTAAGACTATGATGCTTTGTATTTCCTGTCATCAAACACCATGTTATGCACCATGAAGAGGAGGCAAGCTATAAATGGTTGTAAGACTACGATGCTTTGTATTTCCTGTCATCAAACACCATGTTATGCACCATGAAGAGGAGGCAAGCTATAAATGGTTGTAAGACTACGATGCTTTGTATTTCCTGTCATCAAACACCATGTTATGCACCATGAAGAGGAGGCAACCTATAAATGGTTGTAAGACTACGATGCTTTGTATTTCCTGTCATCAAACACCATGTTATGCACCATGAAGAGGAGGCAAGCTATAAATGGTTGTAAGACTACGATGCTTTGTATTTCCTGTCATCAAACACCATGTTATGCACCATGAAGAGGAGGCAAGCTATAAATGGTTGTAAGACTACGATGCTTTGTATTTCCTGTCATCAAACACCATGTTATGCACCATGAAGAGGAGGCAAGCTATAAATGGTTGTAAGACTACGATGCTTTGTATTTCCTGTCATCAAACACCATGTTATGCACCATGAAGAGGAGGCAAGCTATAAATGGTTGTAAGACTACGATGCTTTGTATTTCCTGTCATCAAACACCATGTTATGCACCATGAAGAGGAGGCAAGCTATAAATGGTTGTAAGACTACGATGCTTTGTATTTCCTGTCATCAAACACCATGTTATGCACCATGAAGAGGAGGCAAGCTATAAATGGTTGTAAGACTACGATGCTTTGTATTTCCTGTCATCAAACACCATGTTATGCACCATGAAGAGGAGGCAAGCTATAAATGGTTGTAAGACTACGATGCTTTGTATTTCCTGTCATCAAACACCATGTTATGCACCATGAAGAGGAGGCAAGCTATAAATGGTTGTAAGACTACGATGCTTTGTATTTCCTGTCATCAAACACCATGTTATGCACCATGAAGAGGAGGCAAGCTATAAATGGTTGTAAGACTACGATGCTTTGTATTTCCTGTCATCAAACACCATGTTATGCACCATGAAGAGGAGGCAACCTATAAATGGTTGTAAGACTACGATGCTTTGTATTTCCTGTCATCAAACACCATGTTATGCACCATGAAGAGGAGGCAAGCTATAAATGGTTGTAAGACTACGATGCTTTGTATTTCCTGTCATCAAACACCATGTTATGCACCATGAAGAGGAGGCAAGCTATAAATGGTTGTAAGACTACGATGCTTTGTATTTCCTGTCATCAAACACCATGTTATGCACCATGAAGAGGAGGCAAGCTATAAATGGTTGTAAGACTACGATGCTTTGTATTTCCTGTCATCAAACACCATGTTATGCACCATGAAGAGGAGGCAAGCTATAAATGGTTGTAAGACTACGATGCTTTGTATTTCCTGTCATCAAACACCATGTTATGCACCATGAAGAGGAGGCAAGCTATAAATGGTTGTAAGACTACGATGCTTTGTATTTCCTGTCATCAAACACCATGTTATGCACCATGAAGAGGAGGCAAGCTATAAATGGTTGTAAGACTACGATGCTTTGTATTTCCTGTCATCAAACACCATGTTATGCACCATGAAGAGGAGGCAAGCTATAAATGGTTGTAAGACTACGATGCTTTGTATTTCCTGTCATCAAACACCATGTTATGCACCATGAAGAGGAGGCAAGCTATAAATGGTTGTAAGACTACGATGCTTTGTATTTCCTGTCATCAAACACCATGTTATGCACCATGAAGAGGAGGCAAGCTATAAATGGTTGTAAGACTACGATGCTTTGTATTTCCTGTCATCAAACACCATGTTATGCACCATGAAGAGGAGGCAAGCTATAAATGGTTGTAAGACTATGATGCTTTGTATTTCCTGTCATCAAACACCATGTTATGCACCATGAAGAGGAGGCAAGCTATAAATGGTTGTAAGACTACGATGCTTTGTATTTCCTGTCATCAAACACCATGTTATGCACCATGAAGAGGAGGCAAGCTATAAATGGTTGTAAGACTATGATGCTTTGTATTTCCTGTCATCAAACACCATGTTATGCACCATGAAGAGGAGGCAAGCTATAAATGGTTGTAAGACTACGATGCTTTGTATTTCCTGTCATCAAACACCATGTTATGCACCATGAAGAGGAGGCAACCTATAAATGGTTGTAAGACTACGATGCTTTGTATTTCCTGTCATCAAACACCATGTTATGCACCATGAAGAGGAGGCAAGCTATAAATGGTTGTAAGACTACGATGCTTTGTATTTCCTGTCATCAAACACCATGTTATGCACCATGAAGAGGAGGCAAGCTATAAATGGTTGTAAGACTACGATGCTTTGTATTTCCTGTCATCAAACACCATGTTATGCACCATGAAGAGGAGGCAAGCTATAAATGGTTGTAAGACTACGATGCTTTGTATTTCCTGTCATCAAACACCATGTTATGCACCATGAAGAGGAGGCAAGCTATAAATGGTTGTAAGACTACGATGCTTTGTATTTCCTGTCATCAAACACCATGTTATGCACCATGAAGAGGAGGCAAGCTATAAATGGTTGTAAGACTACGATGCTTTGTATTTCCTGTCATCAAACACCATGTTATGCACCATGAAGAGGAGGCAACCTATAAATGGTTGTAAGACTACGATGCTTTGTATTTCCTGTCATCAAACACCATGTTATGCACCATGAAGAGGAGGCAACCTATAAATGGTTGTAAGACTATGATGCTTTGTATTTCCTGTCATCAAACACCATGTTATGCACCATGAAGAGGAGGCAAGCTATAAATGGTTGTAAGACTACGATGCTTTGTATTTCCTGTCATCAAACACCATGTTATGCACCATGAAGAGGAGGCAACCTATAAATGGTTGTAAGACTACGATGCTTTGTATTTCCTGTCATCAAACACCATGTTATGCACCATGAAGAGGAGGCAACCTATAAATGGTTGTAAGACTACGATGCTTTGTATTTCCTGTCATCAAACACCATGTTATGCACCATGAAGAGGAGGCAACCTATAAATGGTTGTAAGACTATGATGCTTTGTATTTCCTGTCATCAAACACCATGTTATGCACCATGAAGAGGAGGCAAGCTATAAATGGTTGTAAGACTACGATGCTTTGTATTTCCTGTCATCAAACACCATGTTATGCACCATGAAGAGGAGGCAAGCTATAAATGGTTGTAAGACTACGATGCTTTGTATTTCCTGTCATCAAACACCATGTTATGCACCATGAAGAGGAGGCAAGCTATAAATGGTTGTAAGACTATGATGCTTTGTATTTCCTGTCATCAAACACCATGTTATGCACCATGAAGAGGAGGCAAGCTATAAATGGTTGTAAGACTACGATGCTTTGTATTTCCTGTCATCAAACACCATGTTATGCACCATGAAGAGGAGGCAAGCTATAAATGGTTGTAAGACTATGATGCTTTGTATTTCCTGTCATCAAACACCATGTTATGCACCATGAAGAGGAGGCAAGCTATAAATGGTTGTAAGACTACGATGCTTTGTATTTCCTGTCATCAAACACCATGTTATGCACCATGAAGAGGAGGCAACCTATAAATGGTTGTAAGACTAGACTACGATGCTTTGTATTTCCTGTCATCAAACACCATGTTATGCACCATGAAGAGGAGGCAAGCTATAAATGGTTGTAAGACTACGATGCTTTGTATTTCCTGTCATCAAACACCATGTTATGCACCATGAAGAGGAGGCAAGCTATAAATGGTTGTAAGACTACGATGCTTTGTATTTCCTGTCATCAAACACCATGTTATGCACCATGAAGAGGAGGCAAGCTATAAATGGTTGTAAGACTACGATGCTTTGTATTTCCTGTCATCAAACACCATGTTATGCACCATGAAGAGGAGGCAAGCTATAAATGGTTGTAAGACTACGATGCTTTGTATTTCCTGTCATCAAACACCATGTTATGCACCATGAAGAGGAGGCAAGCTATAAATGGTTGTAAGACTACGATGCTTTGTATTTCCTGTCATCAAACACCATGTTATGCACCATGAAGAGGAGGCAAGCTATAAATGGTTGTAAGACTACGATGCTTTGTATTTCCTGTCATCAAACACCATGTTATGCACCATGAAGAGGAGGCAAGCTATAAATGGTTGTAAGACTACGATGCTTTGTATTTCCTGTCATCAAACACCATGTTATGCACCATGAAGAGGAGGCAACCTATAAATGGTTGTAAGACTACGATGCTTTGTATTTCCTGTCATCAAACACCATGTTATGCACCATGAAGAGGAGGCAACCTATAAATGGTTGTAAGACTATGATGCTTTGTATTTCCTGTCATCAAACACCATGTTATGCACCATGAAGAGGAGGCAAGCTATAAATGGTTGTAAGACTATGATGCTTTGTATTTCCTGTCATCAAACACCATGTTATGCACCATGAAGAGGAGGCAACCTATAAATGGTTGTAAGACTACGATGCTTTGTATTTCCTGTCATCAAACACCATGTTATGCACCATGAAGAGGAGGCAACCTATAAATGGTTGTAAGACTACGATGCTTTGTATTTCCTGTCATCAAACACCATGTTATGCACCATGAAGAGGAGGCAACCTATAAATGGTTGTAAGACTATGATGCTTTGTATTTCCTGTCATCAAACACCATGTTATGCACCATGAAGAGGAGGCAAGCTATAAATGGTTGTAAGACTACGATGCTTTGTATTTCCTGTCATCAAACACCATGTTATGCACCATGAAGAGGAGGCAAGCTATAAATGGTTGTAAGACTACGATGCTTTGTATTTCCTGTCATCAAACACCATGTTATGCACCATGAAGAGGAGGCAAGCTATAAATGGTTGTAAGACTACGATGCTTTGTATTTCCTGTCATCAAACACCATGTTATGCACCATGAAGAGGAGGCAAGCTATAAATGGTTGTAAGACTACGATGCTTTGTATTTCCTGTCATCAAACACCATGTTATGCACCATGAAGAGGAGGCAAGCTATAAATGGTTGTAAGACTACGATGCTTTGTATTTCCTGTCATCAAACACCATGTTATGCACCATGAAGAGGAGGCAAGCTATAAATGGTTGTAAGACTACGATGCTTTGTATTTCCTGTCATCAAACACCATGTTATGCACCATGAAGAGGAGGCAAGCTATAAATGGTTGTAAGACTACGATGCTTTGTATTTCCTGTCATCAAACACCATGTTATGCACCATGAAGAGGAGGCAAGCTATAAATGGTTGTAAGACTACGATGCTTTGTATTTCCTGTCATCAAACACCATGTTATGCACCATGAAGAGGAGGCAAGCTATAAATGGTTGTAAGACTACGATGCTTTGTATTTCCTGTCATCAAACACCATGTTATGCACCATGAAGAGGAGGCAAGCTATAAATGGTTGTAAGACTACGATGCTTTGTATTTCCTGTCATCAAACACCATGTTATGCACCATGAAGAGGAGGCAAGCTATAAATGGTTGTAAGACTACGATGCTTTGTATTTCCTGTCATCAAACACCATGTTATGCACCATGAAGAGGAGGCAACCTATAAATGGTTGTAAGACTACGATGCTTTGTATTTCCTGTCATCAAACACCATGTTATGCACCATGAAGAGGAGGCAACCTATAAATGGTTGTAAGACTATGATGCTTTGTATTTCCTGTCATCAAACACCATGTTATGCACCATGAAGAGGAGGCAACCTATAAATGGTTGTAAGACTATGATGCTTTGTATTTCCTGTCATCAAACACCATGTTATGCACCATGAAGAGGAGGCAACCTATAAATGGTTGTAAGACTACGATGCTTTGTATTTCCTGTCATCAAACACCATGTTATGCACCATGAAGAGGAGGCAAGCTATAAATGGTTGTAAGACTACGATGCTTTGTATTTCCTGTCATCAAACACCATGTTATGCACCATGAAGAGGAGGCAAGCTATAAATGGTTGTAAGACTACGATGCTTTGTATTTCCTGTCATCAAACACCATGTTATGCACCATGAAGAGGAGGCAACCTATAAATGGTTGTAAGACTACGATGCTTTGTATTTCCTGTCATCAAACACCATGTTATGCACCATGAAGAGGAGGCAACCTATAAATGGTTGTAAGACTACGATGCTTTGTATTTCCTGTCATCAAACACCATGTTATGCACCATGAAGAGGAGGCAAGCTATAAATGGTTGTAAGACTACGATGCTTTGTATTTCCTGTCATCAAACACCATGTTATGCACCATGAAGAGGAGGCAAGCTATAAATGGTTGTAAGACTACGATGCTTTGTATTTCCTGTCATCAAACACCATGTTATGCACCATGAAGAGGAGGCAAGCTATAAATGGTTGTAAGACTACGATGCTTTGTATTTCCTGTCATCAAACACCATGTTATGCACCATGAAGAGGAGGCAAGCTATAAATGGTTGTAAGACTACGATGCTTTGTATTTCCTGTCATCAAACACCATGTTATGCACCATGAAGAGGAGGCAAGCTATAAATGGTTGTAAGACTACGATGCTTTGTATTTCCTGTCATCAAACACCATGTTATGCACCATGAAGAGGAGGCAACCTATAAATGGTTGTAAGACTACGATGCTTTGTATTTCCTGTCATCAAACACCATGTTATGCACCATGAAGAGGAGGCAAGCTATAAATGGTTGTAAGACTATGATGCTTTGTATTTCCTGTCATCAAACACCATGTTATGCACCATGAAGAGGAGGCAAGCTATAAATGGTTGTAAGACTATGATGCTTTGTATTTCCTGTCATCAAACACCATGTTATGCACCATGAAGAGGAGGCAAGCTATAAATGGTTGTAAGACTACGATGCTTTGTATTTCCTGTCATCAAACACCATGTTATGCACCATGAAGAGGAGGCAAGCTATAAATGGTTGTAAGACTACGATGCTTTGTATTTCCTGTCATCAAACACCATGTTATGCACCATGAAGAGGAGGCAACCTATAAATGGTTGTAAGACTACGATGCTTTGTATTTCCTGTCATCAAACACCATGTTATGCACCATGAAGAGGAGGCAAGCTATAAATGGTTGTAAGACTACGATGCTTTGTATTTCCTGTCATCAAACACCATGTTATGCACCATGAAGAGGAGGCAAGCTATAAATGGTTGTAAGACTATGATGCTTTGTATTTCCTGTCATCAAACACCATGTTATGCACCATGAAGAGGAGGCAACCTATAAATGGTTGTAAGACTATGATGCTTTGTATTTCCTGTCATCAAACACCATGTTATGCACCATGAAGAGGAGGCAACCTATAAATGGTTGTAAGACTACGATGCTTTGTATTTCCTGTCATCAAACACCATGTTATGCACCATGAAGAGGAGGCAAGCTATAAATGGTTGTAAGACTACGATGCTTTGTATTTCCTGTCATCAAACACCATGTTATGCACCATGAAGAGGAGGCAAGCTATAAATGGTTGTAAGACTACGATGCTTTGTATTTCCTGTCATCAAACACCATGTTATGCACCATGAAGAGGAGGCAAGCTATAAATGGTTGTAAGACTACGATGCTTTGTATTTCCTGTCATCAAACACCATGTTATGCACCATGAAGAGGAGGCAAGCTATAAATGGTTGTAAGACTACGATGCTTTGTATTTCCTGTCATCAAACACCATGTTATGCACCATGAAGAGGAGGCAAGCTATAAATGGTTGTAAGACTACGATGCTTTGTATTTCCTGTCATCAAACACCATGTTATGCACCATGAAGAGGAGGCAAGCTATAAATGGTTGTAAGACTACGATGCTTTGTATTTCCTGTCATCAAACACCATGTTATGCACCATGAAGAGGAGGCAACCTATAAATGGTTGTAAGACTATGATGCTTTGTATTTCCTGTCATCAAACACCATGTTATGCACCATGAAGAGGAGGCAAGCTATAAATGGTTGTAAGACTATGATGCTTTGTATTTCCTGTCATCAAACACCATGTTATGCACCATGAAGAGGAGGCAAGCTATAAATGGTTGTAAGACTATGATGCTTTGTATTTCCTGTCATCAAACACCATGTTATGCACCATGAAGAGGAGGCAAGCTATAAATGGTTGTAAGACTACGATGCTTTGTATTTCCTGTCATCAAACACCATGTTATGCACCATGAAGAGGAGGCAACCTATAAATGGTTGTAAGACTACGATGCTTTGTATTTCCTGTCATCAAACACCATGTTATGCACCATGAAGAGGAGGCAAGCTATAAATGGTTGTAAGACTATGATGCTTTGTATTTCCTGTCATCAAACACCATGTTATGCACCATTGTTATTCTCTTGTGAAACATGTGAAGCCATATATGAAAGCCCTGGTTGAGTGGTAGGTACAGCACACTCAGAGGGAGTTGCCAGTTGTCAGTCCTAGTAGCTAGATAAGTACAACATACCCAACTGGAAGACCCTACTGTCTCTCCTAGCAAAGAGGAAGGTACAGCACAGCCACAGGAAGGAGCCTGCTGTCAGTCCTTGCTAAGAGGTGGGTATAGCACACACATGGGGTGCAGCGTGCTGTCAGTCCTTGCTAAGAGGTGGGTATAGCACACACATGGGGTGCAGCGTGCTGTCAGTCCTTGCTAAGAGGTGGGTATAGCACACACATGGGGTGCAGCGTGCTGTCAGTCCACATGGGGTGCAGCGTGCTGTCAGTCCTTGCTAAGAGGTGGGTATAGCACACACATGGGGTGCAGCGTGCTGTAAGTCCCACACATGGGGTGCAGCCTGCTGTCAGTCCTTGCTAAGAGGTGGGTATAGCTTGCTAATAGCACGCCCACAGGAAGGAGCCTATCAGTCCTTGCTAAGAGGTCGGTATAGCACACACATGGGGTGCAGCGTGCTGTAAGTCCTTGCTAAGAACTAAGTACAATGCACTCACAGGGAATGGATTTGACAGGGGAGTTTATTCCAAAGACATGGGAGTCTTTTAGATATGAATTTGTCACATCTCTAGGTACAGTTTCTAAGTTTTTATAGCAGCAAAGAGCACTGTTGTGTTCATGCCACTGGAGATATTCTAAACAAACAACTTCAAATAATAATGTGCTTTAATGCTTTATAGGGTATGCATAGCTTATAAGGTGTTGCATGTAGGGAAGATAGAGAGTTGAAGTAGTCTTAGGGTATAATGCAAGCCTTGAAGTTCTTTGAATCTACATGCAAGGATTTGGAATTTTTGCATTGTCTACAGTTGCACTGAATAATATGTGAGCAGGTTACAGGACAGGATACATTATTTCAGGATTTGTCTGATGAGCTGTTTGTGAGGAGGTGATTACCTCTTTGGCATTCTTTTCCCATTTTTCATGTTACCTTCCTTTAACTTTCTCCAGAATCAGTGTAAAGCTCACGCCACTGTCATTTCTTGGTTCTAGTCTATTTCCACCCTTGTTCCTGGGAAATACCATTTTCACATAATTTCCTGCAATCTGTACCGTCTTCCTTCCTCATACATTTCATATCATCCTCCGTGCTACAGTATTGCTAACAACCCTGCCACTCTGGTTTCATCTAAAGGAATCAAAGTCATGACATTATGCAGATTTTTTTGTTAGTTTTGTACCTCCTAGCATGAAGTATAAACCGTTAATCACATATTGTTTGTGATTGCCGTCACATTCACCCAACAGGATGAATGCATTTCCTCATATTTACATCAGACATATGAAATATTTTTGACAATAATATCTTTAAACAAAATGAATGTTTAATGATCTAAAGACAGCTGTGACACTGTCACAAAAACTACTCATCCTTACAGAATGAATCAGAGAATTATTTTTGCCAGATCATACTAAATACAGACTTTTTTAAACAATGGGACTAAGTTATTGGTGTGTGTGCGTGTGTGTGTGTGTGTGTGTGTGTGTGTGTGTGTGTTTGTGTGTGCGCACATGTGTGAGTGTATGCATGTATGTGTATATATATATATATATATATATATATATATATATATATATATATGTATGTATATGTACACATGGGTTCATGTTATATCATCGAAATACTGAAATGTTGAATTTCAGTATCTCGAAGCTATAAAGTCGAATGTGAAAAATAGCGAACGTTCATAATCGCGAATTTGACGTATGTCGAAAATATGTCGAATTTGTGGTTATGAAGTTGCGCTATGTAATGTCCGGGTTTGTGTTTTTTTGGTGCGCGGTGCCGTGTTTGGATGTAGGTGTTATGTCAGGTAAGTGAGTGTTTTGTAAGGGTTTTGAGTGGGAGTTAGAGTATGTATGAGGAATTGAAGAATGTGCGTGTGTGAGCGAGCTTTTGTGTTGTGTTTGTGCGATCTCGGAGTTAGTATATATAAGTAGGGGGGGTGTGGGGGTGCAGGGGTGCTTGCCCCCCTGCTTATGTGTGTGTGAGTTGTGTATGTGTGCTGTTTTTTTGTTTATGGTTTGATGTGGGTGTTGTGTTGTATGTTTAGTGTAGTGTGTGTGGTGTTTTCGGTTATGTGGTTTCGCGATTTTTGTTTGTCGTGTTTTGTGGATTCGGTTTTATAGTCTCGAGATACTGAAATTCGATATTTCAGCATTTCGAGGTTATGAAGTGAATCCGTACACATACATACATGTGTGTGTGTATATGTGGGAATATACCACCTAAGTTATCACCACTAAACCTTTGAAAAATTACAGTAAATGTGAGCTGTCAAAACAAGTTTATAGACTCAAACCATAAGATTGCAGAAGGGGTTTTACAATCTAATTAGTCTGCTTATAAAGGTCACCGAGTAAGGTACATCCTAAATAAAACTTTCCAGTTTCAAAGTATTGAAATTCATTCAGAAGTGAGCAACAAATCCAGATACGTATAGATGCAAGGAAAAAAGATTTTGGTTAATTAGCATGTACAAGTTATCCAGTACATAAAGGAAACTAAGAGATTTTATATTATAAGGACAATCAGTCCTTGTTCACCATTTAAATTTAGGCTTTCACTTTTATTGGTACAGAATCATTAGAGTGTCAGGAGTGAACCTTCAACAAGGTCAGAGACAGGAAAAACAATAAAAACACCCTGTGCCTGTTTACTGTATGGAAAGGATATATATAAGAGAAAGAAAGAATGAAAATAGATGTGAAAAACTAAAAGAAGGAATTAAGAGATTAAAAAACAAAACAGAAACAAAAGAAAGAAAGCTGTCACCGTATGAGGTATTAGTCATACAGATAACTCAATGAAAATGTACTTGGAAACAATACAGAAAATAATTTATGAGCTTCTGAACTGAAAGCAGAATTACACAGTCCCTTGAAATAATCTGACATGAAAACAAACTTCATGGCACCAAATGATCTCACGATGCTGTTAACAAAGGTCAGGAACAGGATGTCCCATAAGTTATTTATAGTTATTAGACATTCACAGCATGACATAGTTAAATCTTTTTTTCTTGATGTAGTTAAATCTTGATCCAAACAGGAATCTGTTTGTCTGTCCATGCTATACAGGAGATGTTGCTTACTTGTCTCATGAGCAGCATACCTGAAATCATACAAAGAGTGTAATACTGAAAGATTTGACTCAGAGGGGCATGGTTGAGCTCCCATCATGTTAATTAGCCATTCTTAACATACGTTGCTCTTATGGCATCTATAGCACATCACAGTCCACTGCTTGTAGGTCATATCTCCCATGCAGGGCACCTCAGAGCTGATGTTATCAGTAGATAATCAGGACCACTCAGGTAGTAGTTGTATGACAGGTGAGTCATGGAAGGGCAGAAAACCTTAGCTAGAATACAATTCAGTGATATTATCCTGTAGGGTGCTGTGGTCCCTTGGTGTTATCCTGTAGGGTGCTGTGGTCCAGAGGCGTTATCCTGTAGGGTGCTGTGGTCCCGAGGCAGTATCCTGTAGGGTGCCGTGGTCCCGAGGCATTATCCTGTAGGGTGCTGTGGTCCTGAGGCGTTATCCTGTAGGGTGCTGTGGTCCCGAGGTGTTATCCTGTAAGGTGCAGTGGTCCCGAGGCGTTATCCTGTAGTATCCTGTGGTCCCGAGGCGTTATCCTGTAAGGTGCTGTGGTCCCAAGTCATTATCCTGTAGGGTGCTGTGGTCCCGAGGTATTATCCTGTTGGGTGCTGTGGTCCCGAGGCATTATTCTCTAAGGTGCAGTGGTCCTGAGGTGTTGTGCTTTAGGGTGCTGTAGTCCCGAGGCATTATCCTGTACGGTGCTCTGGTCCCAAGGTGTTATCCTGTAGGGTGCTGTGGTCCCGAGGCATTATCCTATCCTGTAGGGTGTTATAGTCCCAAGGCATTATCCTGTAGGGTGATGTGGTCCCTAGGCATTATCCTGTAGGGTGCTGTGCTCCCGAGGCATTATTCTGTAAGGTGCTGTGATCCCAAGGCATTATCCTGTAGGGTGCTGTGGCCCTGAGGCATTATCCTGTAGGGTGCTGTTGTCCTAAGGCGTGGTCCTGAGGCATTATCCTGTAGGGTGCCGTGGTCCCGAGGAGTTATCCTGTAGGGTGCTGTGGTCATGAGGTGTTATCTTGTAGGGTGCTGTGGTCCTGAAGCATTATCCTGTAGGGTGCTGTAGTCCTCAGGCATTAACCTGTAGGGTGCTGGGGTCCTAAGGCATTATCTTGTAGGATGCTGTGGTCCCGAGGCATCATCCTGTAGGATGCTGTCGTCCTGAGGCATTATCCTGTAGGGTGCTGTGGTCCTGAGGCATTATGCTGTAGGGTACTGTGGTCCCAAACCATTATCCTATAGGGTACTGTAGCCCTGGGGCATTATCTTGTAGGGTGCTGTTGTCCTGAGGCATTATCCTGTAGGGTGCTGTGGTCCCAAGACGTCATCGTGTAGGGTGCTGTGGTCCAGAGGCATTATCCTGTAGGGTGCTGTGTCCCTGAGGCATTATGCTGTAGGGTACTGGGGTCCTGAGGCATTATCCTGTAGGGAGCTGTTGCCCTGAGGCATTATCCTGTAGGGTGCTGTTGTCCTGAGGCATTATCCTGTAGGGTGCTGTGGTCCCAAGGCATTATCCTGTAGGGTGCTGTGGTCCTGAGGCATTATCCTGTAGGGTGCTGTGGTCTTGAGGTGTTATCCTGTAGGGTGCTGTGGTCCTGAGGCATTAACTTGTAGGGTGCTGTGGTCCTAAAGCATTATCCTGTAGGGTGCTGTGGTCCTGAGGCACTATCCTGTAGGGTGCTGTGGTCCTGAGATGTTATCCTGTAGGGTGCTGTGGTCCTGAGGCGTTATCCTTTAGGATGCTGTGGTTTTGAGGCATTATCCTGTACAGTGCTGTGGTCCCGAGGCATTATCCTGTATGGCACTGTGGTCCTGAGGTATTATCCTGTAGGGTGCTGTGGTCCTGAGGCATTATCCTGTAGGGTGCTGTGGTCCTGAGGTGCTATCCTGTAGGGTGCTGTGATCCTGAGGTGTTATCCTGTAGGGTGCTGTGGTCATGAGGCGTTATCCTGTAGGGTTCTGCAGTCATGAGGCATTATCCTGTAGGGTGCTGTGGTCCCGAGGCATTATCCTCTCGGGTGCTGTAGTCCTGAGGCATTATCCTGTAGGGTGCTGTGGTCCTGAGGCTGGCTGTACATGTATGCACTTAGCCAAGACAAGTCACAGTTATGAATTCTGTCAACAAGCATCTGTGGGGAGATTTCCAGGAGTTAAGATTATGTATGTATGTATGTATGTTTTTATTTCTCTTGTTCTGACTACAGCAGAATATTTTGTCCTTTTTTTCACTTGCTGTTTTGAATTTTTTTATTGAAATCATTGATTTGTGGTGTGCAGACTATTTGTGAGCACTGCAAAGTTTCTCTGTAGAAGAACACACAACATGTATGGATGCCTTCAGGTAGCACAGAGACTGAACGTGACACTTCAGCATTGACATATGCATGCAGTTACAAGTGTGCACAGTTCAGTTTATCCACGTGTGTATATGTGGATACTGATACCATTTGTCTCTCTTTCTCTCTCTATATATTAAGTACATGACCTTTGATCTACAACACATTTCAGCTATAAAAAAATAATCGATAAAAACAAAAAATTGTGTCACAATTGATCTAAGACACATTTCATCATAATCACAAATGACTGAAACACATTTGATAGAAAATGACTGCTGGAGTGCGTTTGGCTCATGAGAATTTCAATGCAAATTAGTCTTGATGATTGCATTTGTATCTTGCTAAAGCCCACAGATATGTTGTATCCCTAGAAGTTTGTGTGCCAGAAGTGAGTCACTGTGTGGAATGTTTTCTTCTTCCCCTCTGGTTGTGTGACTGTGGAGTTAGTATATTTAATTAAGGGGATGCAGGGGACTTGCCCCCTGCAAAAATGCAATAAAAAATAGTTTTAGAGAAGTATTTGCTATATATGAAATTTTAGATGTACGGGGTTGGACTGTGTGTGCTTTAGATTAAATGTGCATTAGATGTGTGTGTGTGTGTGTGTGTGTGTGTGTGTGTGTGTGTGTGTGTGTGTGTGTGTGTGTGTGTGTATACATATTATGTATCCACACACATACATAAATATGTATATGTATATATATATATATATATATATATATATATATATATATATATATATATACACAGAGAGAGAGAGAGATGACAGCAAACAGCAAAAGAATAAACTACAAGTAAAAAAAAAGTCAGCATAAATTTCATTAGAATCAAAAGCCTGTATTTAGTGTTTTCAGAGCAGAAGTAGCTATTACAGATTTCTGTTCCCAAATGCACCTTATCATTTTTGTACATCATAAACACAACATAAAGCAAAACTTTTTTCTACAAATTTATGCTGTGAGGCCATAGTCTTGTAAGAACAGCACTACATTCAGAGCAATGTAGAAAACGTTAAATCACAAGCTAGTAATATATGATTAAAAATCTGATTTGTGGTGTACTTCTTTTAATTAAGCAGACATAGTTTGAATCAACGCACTCCCATGTGAGCACCACTTCAGTTTCTCTCTGAAAAGTAAATGGTGACTCTACACTCTAGAGAGCTGCAGAAGTAGGTCACTGGGCCAGTTTGTGCAGGGAGCTGTCTAGATTGCAAGCAGAATTTTCCTTCACATTATTCAAGATCGCTGTGACCTGCAATGCTGAAATGAGTGCGTAACACGGTTCATACCTGTGCACTGCACAGACTATGCTTGCACTTGTGCTATTGTACGTTCATTACTTCAATTCATATCCATATTTTTAACGAAAATGGACACTGCAGAAGATATGGCTGCAACAGCATCTGCTTGCTGCATTTTTCTTGGTTCGGTTGAATTGGTTCCTCTGCAGACCTCTCAACCAATCGGGGACAAAGTTCAACAGAATCAGGGACAAGTCAAGAAAAAATCAGGGACACTTTTGAAATATTTGTGCTATTAACTTGAAACATTGACAGAATCAGAGCATATGAATTAATACATATTTTCTGAAGTAAAAGAAGTCTATAACTTTTAATTATTGTCATTATTCATTAAGTGTAATTCACAACCTTTCCTCCAAAAGTCACTAGTTTTACGAGGGATTAAGAGGGACAGAGCTAAAATTTGAGTCAAAATCAGGGACGTCCCTGAAAATCAGTGACAGTTGAGAGGTATGTTCCTCTGCAGTGTAACTGATATTAAATTACTAAATGCCCTGTTTAAACCAACAACAACAACATTTGGAGCTTTTGTCTCCGAGTCTCCTCTGAAAATTGGCTTTTCCGGTAATCAAATGCCAATAAATAAACAGCTTTTTTCACTTTTTAGAGTCAGAATATTTTTTTCCTGTTACAGTTAATAGTCATAAATGTCACTTGCATTTAACTTTTCAATGTATTTTATTCTGTTTTTACTCTTAGATTTCATATTTTGCAGTATATCTTCTAATGATCGACTGTCACATAACCGACTTTCAAATAACTGAGACGAAAAGAACGAAATGGCAGAAACCCAAACGGGAACTGTTTATGAGGGTAAGTAAACACTTGGCCGACTGTTAAATCTAATGCTGAGGTAAGTATAACACAGCTAGGTGTGGGGGGGGTACACCCCCACACCCCGTAACTAAATATACCAACTCCAGGATTGCACTACAGTGGAGAGCAGGGCATGTCGGACAAGTGTTTACTTATCCTCGTAAACAGTTGCCATTCGTTTTTCTGCAGTTTCGTTCTTTTTGTCTTGGTGATTTGAAAGTCAGCTATGTGACAGTCGATCATTGCAAGTAAACCCATAATATATATATATATATATATATATATATATATATATATATATATATATATGTGTGTGTGTGTGTGTGTGTGTGTGTGTGTATATATACATATATATATATATATATATATATATATATATATACATATATATATATATATATATATATATATACATATATATATATATATATATATATATATTATATATATATATATATATATATATAGGGGGAGTTTGGCATACTGGTAAAAGTCTTCACCTCATAAACACAAAGTACAGGGTCTGATTCTGATTTCAGGTTATTGGCTAGAAGCAAAATGGCTCTTCAGGGCAGTTAACCTAGTATTCGCTGATGAACCCTATAAACATTTGCTAACCTGAACTGATAGACGCACAAAAATACATGACTAATTTCAATGTCAAATACATTGATTGGTGGTCTAGATGAAATACCACTAGTGTAACATTTGATGAGCAAGTAAGTGAATTAAATTGTGATTTTATGAATAAGGTTTATGGTTCAGGACAAACAAAACATATATGAAAGATGATATAATAATACAATATTGTAATGACAGAGCAAAAGCTTTTTCTACGTCTGAACCCCTAATCCATGAGACAATGAATATAGATAGTGCTGAGGGGAGATTATGGCTTGTAATGGGATATAATAGGCATACAAAAGTCTTTGAACAAATTTTGAACAAGTAAAAAAGAAAAATGGGTGTATTTTAAATAAACCAGAATGGCTGAAATGCTTTATACCATCAATTCCTGAAGAAAGATAAAGCAGAAGTTTATGATGAAAGAGAGGCACTTTTCCATGGTTTAATTATAACTTTTGAACTCAGTTATAGAGAATGCTTTTTTACTCATCTTACAGCAAATGTTGACTATAAATGTAATAGTTTTGTAACATGCAATACTATGACTGTTGTTTATATTGCAGTATGTTTAAAATGCAGGTAATTTTATGTAGGGAAGACAAACAGGAAATTAAAGGATGGAATTAGTGTGCATTTATCTGATATAAAAAGGGAAATAAAAACTAATGTTTTTGCTAAACATATATTAGAAGAAGGCAACACACACGTCTTTTAGGTTTGCAGTCCTGTAAGTAGTGACAGAATCTAGTATAAAAAAACACAAGTTCAGTCCCAGCAAGGCAGCAAAAAATAAAACTTCCTAATGGAAATAAAAATAAGGTTTAATCACACAAGGTAAGCATTTTCATGGTTGGTAACAGCTTCATCAGACAATAGCACATTAACAAAATACAGTTTAAAAAGCAGTAAAAGCCAATGAAAAACACTGCTTAATTAATAAGTAAAAAACAGTTACAGCATTTAAAGTGCTAGTATCTAATAAACACTCTAAAGAATCCCCAGTGAAAAAAATCCAAGTAGGAAGCATAATATACAAAATCACAACTTAAAAATACTCATGTGGCATTAGTGTTTAAGTGGTCTCTGTTTTAAAAATGGTTTTAATGAAACCATATCATTAATCCTGGGGTGGGTGTCAGCCTTGAAAAATAAAATCCATTTCTGTCCGCATACTTCTTCTTACATTTCAAGTCACCACCATTCCCTTCTGGTACTACTTCTAAAACAAAAAACTTAAAATAATGATCTCCCCCTACTTTAATTACATGTGTAGCTAAAGCACTAGTACTCTTGCAATTCCTGATGTCATGTAGATGTTCTAAAATCCTGTCCCTGAAGGGACGGTTCGTTTTCCCAATATAGTAGGCATCACATGCTACACACTTAGAGTAGTACACAATATTCTTAATACTGCAGTCCGCATAAAAGGGAAACTCAATAGAGCAATGAAGTGTTGGATGCACAAAGCTAGACACACTAAAAATATGTTTGCATGCCTCACAGTGTCTACATGGATAACTACCAAACCTCTGGGATTCCAGTGTCAAGCTGCTCCCTTTCCTGTAGCACAGTTGCTGTTTGACTGCCCTATTATTCTTAAATGGAAAGTTGGTTTATCACCAACAATGCTTCTAAGGTCATGGCTGGTGTACAGAATATTCCAATTCTTCTTTATTATATTACAGCATATATTCACATCACTCGAGAAGGTTAATGGAAACCTAACCGTCCTAACATTACTTTCTCCCTGAAGCAAGGAGGGTGTGGGTGTATCAGAGAAAAATGGTTTACCTCTGGTATTCCTATCTAAAGATACAAGCCTAATACAGTCATCTACCTCTCTCTCGCTATACCCTCTCTCTATAAAGTCATGCTTGAGTTTATCAAATGCTGTTTTCAGCTCGGTGTCATCATTATGTAATCTCATCAACCTCAAAAATTGTTCTTTAAGTATATTGCATGGAATGCTCTGTTTATGTAGCAGAGCATTTTTCCTCACAACTTTTGTGTATAAACCTGTGTGGAAACTACCTAATTCATTCTTACTAACAGTCATATCCAGAAATGAAATACTATGGTGTGAGTAAGTTACTGTAAACTTTAAAAACGTTGTGGTAGTATGTAAGTAATCCACAAAGGACAACAAACTCTGTACATCACCTTGCCACAACAAAAAAAATCAACAAAACGTCTATACCACAGAAGTGATGGGATGTTAAAGACATTGTCAATCTCCCATTTGGCCAGCACTAGGTTGGCATAGCTGTTGGCACAAGCCGTGGCCATAGCTACACCAACCTTCTGCAGATAGTAATATTTACCAAACAAAAACACATTGTTCTCTAGAACAATCTCAGTAAGTTCACATAGCAACCTTACTTTAACATTAGTGTAGTGGTTACCTGCAGTCAATAGTTCTCTAATATTTTCTATGCCCCAATCATTTGGTATCACAGCAAACAAAGACCATACATCAAGGCTAACAAACAATAGCTCTTTATCCATATCTATAGCTCAAGTCCCCTGATAGAGATTTTGTAAGAAATTCTTTGTATCCCTCAAACTAGTGGGTATTACATCCACAATAGGTCTCAAAGACTTCTCTACATAGATAGAGAGGGGTTCTGTAACCTACCTCGACCGGACACAATAGGGCGCATGGGGATTAGTACCCTGACTTGCTTAAATGCTGGCAAAGTATGAATGTCAATTTTAGCTTTGAATACATGCGTTTGTTGATTAGCTTTTTTAGTCCACAAGAGGACATTTTTTTATCAGAGATTAGAAAGCTACAACTAGAAATCTGAGGGATACAATACACAAATTTGAGGGATACAAAGAATTTCTTACAAGATCTCTATCAAGGGACTCATGCTATAGATATGGATAAAGAGCTATTGTTTGTTACCCTTGATGTATGGTCTTTGTTTGCTGTGATACCAAATGACTGGGGCATAGAAAATATTAGAGAACTATTGACTGAAGGTAACCACTACACTAATGTTAAAGTAAGGTTGCTATGTGAACTTACTGAGATTGTCCTAGAGAACAATGTGTTTTTGTTTGGTAAAGATTACTTTCTGCAGAAGGTTGGTGTAGCTATGGCCACGGCTTCTGCCAACAGCTATGCCAACCTAGTGCTGGCCAAATGGGAGATTGACAATGTCTTTAACATCCCATCACTTCTGTGGTACAGACGTTTTGTTGATTTTTTTGTTGTGGCAAGGTGATGTACAGAGTTTGTTGTCCTTTGTGGATTACTTACATACTACCACAATGTTTTTAAAGTTTACTGTAACTTACTCACACTCTAGTATTTCATTTCTGGATGTGACTGTTAGTAAGAATGAATTGGATAGTTTCCACACAGGTTTATACACGAATGTTGTGAGGAAAAGTGCTCTGTTACATAGACAGAGCATGCATCCTAGACACATTCCACGTAACATACTTAAAGGACAATTTTTGAGGTTGATGAGGTTACATAATGATGACACCGAGTTGAAAACAGCATTTGATAAACTCAAGCATGACTTTATAGAGAGAGGGTATAGCGAGAGAGGTAGATGACTGTATTAGGCTTGTATTTTTAGATAGGAATACCAGAGGTAAACCATTTTTCTCTGATACACCCACACCCTCCTTGCTTCAGGGAGAAAGTAATGTTAGGACTGTTAGGTTTCCATTAACCTTCTCAAGTGATGTGAATATATGCTGTAATATAATAAAGAAGAATTGGAATATTTTGTATACCAGCCATGACCTTAGAGGCATTGTTGGTGATAAACCAGCTTTTCATTTAAGAATAATAGAACAGTCAAACAGCAACTGTGCTACAGGAAAGGGAGTAGCTTGACACTGGAGTCCCAGAGGTTTGGTAGTTATCCATGTAGACTCTGTGAGGCATGCAAACATATTTTAGTGTGTCTAGCTTTGTGCATCCAACACTTCATTGCTCTGTTGTGTTTCCCTTTTATGCGGACTGCAGTACTAAGAATATTATGTACTACTCTAAGTGTGTAGCATGTGATGCCTACTATATTGGGAAAATGAACCGTCCCTTCAGGGACAGGATTTTAGACATCTACATGACATCAGGAGTTGCAAGAGTACTAGTGCTTTAGCTAGACATGTAATTAAAGTAGGGGGAGATCATTATTTTAAGTTTTTTGTTTTAGAAGTAGTACCAGAAGGGAATGGTGGTGACTTGAAATGTAAGAAGAAGTATGCGGACAGAAATGGATTTTATTTTTCAAGGCTGACACCCACCCCAGGATTAATGATATGGTTTCATTAAAACCATTTTTAAAACAGAGACCACTTAAACACTAATGCCATATGAGTATTTTTAAGTTGTGATTTTGTATATTATGCTTCCTACTTGGATTTTTTGCACTAGGGATTCTTTAGAGTGTTTATTAGATACTAGCACTTTAAATGCTGTAGTTGTTTTTTACTTATTAATTA
>NC_056749.1:72088035-72113035 GCF_019279795.1 Protopterus annectens | reverse complement strand
CAGTCATCTGCAAACTTTGTTAGCCAAAGTCCCTTAGTGCTGGCCTGTACTTCAGAGAAGTAGATGCCAAACAAGAGTGGTCCCAGGACTGAACCTTGAGGTACTCCGCTTATCACTTGTCTGGAGCTGGATTTTGAGTCAGCTACTTTTACAGTGTTGGTTCTGTCAGTAAGCCAGTTGGCAACCAATCGAGTGATGTAGGGATTAATGCCCAGCTTAGTAAGTTTATCTATGATTCCAGAGTGGAGGATGGTGTCAAAGGCCTTGGCAAGGTCCAGATAGGCTGTGTGGGACTGCCTTACCCTCATCCATAGCTCTAGAGACTGATTTGAAGAAGCCAATCAGGTTGAGGAGACAAGATCGGCCCTTTATGAAACCAAACTAAGTCTGGTCCAGTGTTTGAAGGTCACCAATGTCTTTGTTTATAAGTTCCATGATAATACGTTTCATGGCTTTGCAGATCAGACTGATGGGATGATAGTTCCTGGGATCCAAGGTGGATCCCCCCTTGTGGAGTGGGATAACTGTAGCTGTGCGCCACTCATTGGGCACGAAGCCTGAGGTGAGACTATGATTAAACATGACACTTAGGTGAGGTGGCAGTTCATTTTGTAGTTCATGTAGTACACAGCCTGGGATGTCGTCTGGTCCCATGGATGCTATATTCTTAGCTTTGGAGAGTGCATTTTTTACCTGTATGGCCATGAGTATCAGAATTTGGCAATCTTTTGGTATTGAGATGGACCTTTTAGGGGGTGAGAGGGGGGGTGATGTTTGCACTGAATCAATCTGCCAGGATATTGGCAATATCATTGGGATCAGTATATTTAATGCCATTCTGTTGTAGCTCAGAGCAGATCTGAGAATTGCTATTTAGATTCTTGACATAACTATAGAATGCCTTGTGGTTGTCCTTGGAATCTTTGGCAATTTTATTTTCGTAACTAGCTTTGGAAGATTTTATGAGGGCTTTCAGCTTCTTACTGAGGCTGGTAAGGGAGTTTTCTGCATCCTGGGGTTTTCCTCTTTTCTGCAACAGTTTCTTCCTTCTGTTGTATAGTTTGTTTATGGTAGGGGACCACCAGATTGGGTTCCTTTTTTTGGCAGAGACCACCTTGGTTCTGTTTGGAATGGCATGATTCATGCACAAGTGGATGTGCTCATACAGTACCTTAGTGTAGGATTCAGCAGTCGAACTTCCATTTCCCG
Source organism: Protopterus annectens (assembly GCF_019279795.1). NCBI lineage: Eukaryota > Metazoa > Chordata > Ceratodontiformes > Protopteridae > Protopterus > Protopterus annectens. The sequence goes on along the minus strand of NC_056749.1, from coordinate 72,111,826 downwards.
TCTGCTTGGGTGTCATGAAGTTTGTCACTTCTGACTTGAGTAGCATGAAGTTGGCTTTGGAGAATTTTTTTATGGAGGTTTCCCTACTGGGGGGGTGCGGGGTGGGATGTGGACGTCAAGGGTGATTAGCTTATGGTCTGACCTGACCAATGAAGGGGTGACCACTGGTGTGGAGCATGTTGGTAATGACCAGTTCTAGGATATTTGAGCCCCTGGTGGGACTATGGATTAGTTGGTCCAGGGTGTTGGAATTTATGTTCCAAGAACCGTTGGGAAAGGTATTCGTACCCGAGTAGTTTTCCTATTTAATGGCAGGGTAGTTGAAATCACCCAGTATTAGGGTGTTTGGTTGCATCTTAATATTATCTAGTATGTTTAGAAAGGTGTAGTGAGAATCTTGGGGCATAGTGGGGGATCTGTAGCAAGCTACAATTTGGATTGCAGTCTTACCTAGTGTTAGTTGCACCTGTAGAATTTCAGATGCATTGTGTTGGGCAACTAGCCTGGAGGTGTGAATATCCTTGGTGAATATGGACACTCCTCTGCCTTTAGAGCTTCGGTTCTGGTTTTTGGTAAGAGTTGTAGCCTGGTATTGCAGGGGTGCTCTCTGGAGCCTTGAACCAGGTGTCAGTTACTGCACAGATATCGATGTTCTCCATTTGTAAGAGTACCTCGAGAGAGTGCATTTTGAGGTTTAGACTTCTACATTGAGCAGCATTACCTTCAGATTTTGCATGCTTATATCTGTTATGGTGGTGGTTTTGTTCTTTGAGCCTTGCCTAAAAAAGGTACTATTGGGGTGGCAAGAGCCTTAGCCAGTAACCTGAATCCCAGGGGCGACTCTGGCAAAGCATCGTGGTTTGTTGATCATGTTGTCCCAGGCAGACAGATATTGGATCCCCTTTGAATGACACCAGAAACTTAGCCAATTGTTGAAGTCAATCATTTGTCCTTATACTGTGGTATCATTCTGGGTGAAGGCAGGATACTGCCTGGGCCACATGATCCGAGATCTCTTCCATGTCTCTTTTTATGTAGTCCAGGGAGGTACGTCTCAAGTCATTCAGTCCAACATGGACAATGACAGAGTCATATTTGTACTTGTGGAGTGACTTCAGAGCATACATTATGTGGCGGATCCTAGCACCTGACAGGCAGCTGACAGTAATGTTTTTCTTCTACTATGTACTGCTAGATTAGCTGCCATGTAAGCTAACTTCAAAGTATTACCCTAATTACTTCATCATTAAATCTTCGGGGTCCACAACAACAGTCTTCCTCTTGAGTACCGTGATGACAACTTGCCCTCCACAGTTTATTGAAGTGGCTCAGCACTTTGCTCTCAACTCATATGTGGTAGTCTGATACATTTAGGTATTCTAAGGCAGTGTGGCAACTACCTGATGCCTACTGACTGTTTATAGCTCCTGTCAGTTGATAGTACAACCTGCAAGATGTATATACTTAACAAACATGGAGGCAAACCACTTGTATCAACCCATTGTCAATAAGCAGCACATCCCTACAGCCCCACGTCTTTGACAGTGCACCACCAGGCCCATGACCTATGTTGAAGTAGTAAAGAAAAACTTGCAAAAGCCTCCTAGAATATACATTGAACAATTCCACCCTCCAGCACATAAGGCAATGCTTTCTCATTTTCCAGACATTTATACTATTCCATACAGCTAACCCAGGAATCACCAGGAAAGCAGACCAAAGCTTATAAGGTGCACTAAGTCTGCTTCTGCGAGGGAATTGTTTTAGTCATAGATTAGACTGCAGTTAAGCATACAGATTCCACAATCACCAGAATGGGCAAGACTGTAAGCTGTCCATCTGGTGTGAAGGACCTGTGATGTGACAAGAGCCCTTAAACTGGACAGATATGACTACAATCTTGTAGTTGCTCATGTGGGACAGAATGACCTGGGGTAAGGGATATACAGAGAGGCATGATGGAACTTACTTTGCACATATTAGAGGCGGGAAAGACATGTCTTGAACAATGTCTTGCTTTTACCAAGAACAAGATAATTAGCTTTAGCAGTTGGATACATAGTTGTTGTCATTTCAAGTGGATCCCTTTCTGGGCATTCTTACACAGCAAACAACTCAAATTCAGACAAATAATGGTGGCACTACTCAAAACTAGGTGTCTAAATAGAAAGACACCTAAACTTAAGGTCGTCCTACAACTCCAGCTCATTCATATTTGTGTAATTACTGACGTGGTTTAATTCTGCGACAGCACTCCCTCAGTACCAGGGTTTAAGCCTATCATACCTTAAGACCCTTGGGTAACTATGGGTGACAGTGTCTGTATTTGTCAGAAATACCATCACCTCATGTCAAATTACCCAGAACCCTAACTTGGAGCTCCTGGATATCCAAATCATTACTAACAAATCCAACTACTACTTAATTGCTAGTTACAGATCCATATCATTGTCCCCCCAAAATCTTAGCCTTTAACAACCTAGCCCCTGCCTGTTCCCCACCCCATATCTTCTCAGTCTGAATTAAATCTGACCACAAGTCAGTCATCATCTCTACTAGGCCTAGTGGTACCACCCCACCATGAAATGAGACCATCTAAGTAGACTTCACCAGGCAAAACTACTTCGACTTGTAACAGTCCTATGCAAATTCCCAACAATCACTTGCAAATGGACACACTTGAGAGGACTGCTGCATTCATCTGTAACATTTAACAACACGTAAGCAAATGTATAGAAAAGCCAACATCTGTCCTTCCTAAATATAAGGGAAAATTCAGGAGTAAGCCTATCTTTTGAAAGTCCTGTATTAATAAACTGTATAACAAAAGAAGGTAAATTAAGAAATGTTGTAAGAACCCCCCCCTATCTCTGGACCACACTGCACTTAAGTGCTATTAGAAAATGTAAAGGCCACTACAGATACCAAAGGAAACTATGAATCTTTCTTTAATTACACCAGGAAACTATTTAATTACACAATGCACTGAGCCCATCTATAATAATATCACATATTCTAATCCCAGGGATTTAGCTAGTTTATTAACATACAGATTTAGTGCTAACGTTACCCTATCTACTCACAGTGTGTTCCCTAGCATCTCAGAAATTTAGTCTCCCCTGCAGTCTCCTTGGAATAAGTCTTAAAATCCTCTTCAAAGGCTAAAAATAATTCCATGGGACCAGACAAAATATTAGCCCACATTCCCATCAGTGCCACATATGTGATATCTGAGCCTCTACTTAATGTTCAGCCTCAGCCTCTCCACATAATTTGTGCCTGACACTTGGAGAATAGCTACTGTTGCTTCTGTACGCAAGGGTGGCCCCTTTATAGACCCAGGTAATTACAGGCCTGTCAGCCTCACCAGTCTTGTATGCAAAGCCATAGAAAGTATCATAACAGAACTCGTTTATGCAACACAGGCAACTTAACTGATCTAGATTCCAGTCAGTTTGGTTTTGTGAAAATCAAATCTTGTGTCTTGAATTTAGCATGCTTCTTTGAAAGGATTACATAGGCTTTGGATAGTGGTCATTCAATGTACACTGCTTATCTTGATCTAGTGAAGGCTTTTGACAGAATCCCCCATGCTGGTATGTTATAAATTAGACAAAATTAATGTAAACTCCCATGTTATCTGTTGGATTGCAAACTGGATATCTGACAGATCCCAGGTTTTGAAAGTCGCTAATACTTTCTCTGAATGTATTATTGTATCTAGTGGGGTGTCCGTGTCACAGAGATCAGTGCTGGGTCTTCTCTTGTTTGGCATTTATTTTGCAAACATTCAGTCCAATATCCTAGAAATGTGGTTGCCAAGTTTAATAGTGTCTTCAAACCAGACACTGTTAGCCACTCATCTACTGATACTAAACAGCTCTAACAAGGCCTGGAATATGCACACACCTGGTATCATGAAAATGGTCGCATGTTAAATGCAAAAAAAAAAAAAAAAAAAAGTGCAACTTATTATCATTTATCAGAAAAGCTGTTCCTGCCTCAGATGTAACAAAAGACAAACATTTTCAGATAAGTACAGTCATAAGACACCCGAGTACTTATATGGACAATTCTCTCTCAGTCAGTCATCGTGTTTCTACCATAGTCAAAAATTCTTCTATCTGGTCCAGTTAATTTCCAAGGGAATATCTTCAGTATCCATAAAGTCATTCTGCCAGTGTATTCTTCCCTTATCACTCCCATCATTGAAAGCCTCTTAGGTATGTATAAACTGAAGAATATTGCTTGAGTAGAAAGGCCTCAAACATACTTTGTCAAGAAAATGAAAGGCCTCACTGCAAGCTGTAGCTAAACAAAAGACCTTATTGCTGACTGTAACTGAATGAAAGACTTCATTGCTAGCTGTGACTACATGAAAGGCCTCATTGCTGGCTGTAACTAAATGAAAGGCCACATTTTTAGCTGTAACTAAATGAAAGGCCTCATTGCTAGCTGCAACTAAACAAAAGTCCTCACTGCTAGCTGCAACTAAATGAAAGTCCTCACTGCTAGCTGCAACTAATTGAAAGGCCTCATACTGGCTGTAACTGAAAGATGTGGCCAATATACTGGCTGACAGATTCAGTGCCAACTTTACCCCCCCACACACACACACACAAAGGACCAATCACAGTACCAGTAGATTGCCAGGCACCCAATATTACTGCTGCACAGGTTAAAACAGCACTGTCCAAGGCTAAGACTACAGTATCTATGGGACCTGACAATATCCCTGGCTGTGTTCTACATGAACTACAGAGTAAACTGGCACCTCATCTGTGTGCCCTGTTCAATCACAGCCTCAACTCAGGCATTGTCCCTACCAAATGGCACACTGCTACAGTCATCCCTCTCTATAAAGGAGGAGTGACTACAGACCCTGGGAATGATTGCCCCATTAGCCTGATGAGTCGGATAATCAAAGCTATGGAACGTATCATCATGGACCTAATAAACAAGGCTATAGGGAATCTCCAAACTCTGGATCCCACACAGTTTGGTTTTGTGAAGGGTAGATCATGCCTGTTCAACCTGGTTGACTTCTTTGAGTCAGTCACCAGAGCTGTGGATGAAGGGAAGGTGGTTCATACAGCCTACCCTGATCTGGCCAAGGCCTTTGGTACCATTCCCCACTCAGGAATCATTGAGTTAGGCATCAACCCCTATATCACTAGGTGGGTTGTAAACTGGCTCACAGATAGAACCCACAGTGTGAAAGTAGCTGACTCCAAGTCAGACTGCCCACCAGTCATGAGTGAAGTCCCATAGGGTTCGGTCCTGGGTCCTCTCCTGTTTGGTATCTACTTCTCCGAAGTCCAGGCCAACATGAAGGGACTCTGCCTGACAAAGTTCGCAGATGATTGCAAGTTGAGAGCTATTAACTCCCCAAGTGATGTTGACATCCTACTGAAAGGACTCACTGAGACCAACGACTGGTGTTAGAACCATTGCCTTAAGCTCAATGCCAAAAGTGTGTTGTCATCCCCTTTGGGAAAAACCCGGTTCCCATGAATTACCACATCAATGGTAGTCCACTGAACACAGAAGGCATTATAAGAGATCTGGGAACACAGGTCGACAGCAACCTCTCTTTTGACCAGTACATTGCCACTGTGGTCAGAAAGTCCTTCTATGTGGCACATCTCATTACTAAGGGTTGTGCATCCAGGAAGAAACAGGTCATTGTCTCCCTGTACTCTTCCCTCATTAGGCCAGTCATCAAGTACAATGCCCCATTTTATATGTACCTCATTAGACACACCTGTGACAACTGGAGAGGCCACAAAAGTACCTCACAAAGAGGATCCTAGGCCTTAAAAACTTGTCCTATATGGACAGACTCAAAAAACTCCAACTATTCCCTGTCTCATATTGCCTACTTAGAGGCAATCTCCACTTGACTTTTAAAGCCATGTCTGACCCAGCTCTGTTAGAAATTCTAAATCTAAAGAAATCCCAATCCCTCTGCACCACACATTCCAGAGACCTCAACCTCATTACCACAATCAACAGAACATGCTGGAGGGACAGGTTCATAACCCAGAGACTGCCCATGCTATGGAATAGAGTTCCCATACATGTCAAACAGAGCATCTCACTGGCCCTCTTCAAGAGAAATCTTGATGAGTGGATGGGAAATAGAAAATTCACCCCGGGGATCACTCCAGTGGCCCTACTGGACAGAGGCACTGGGAATTAAGAGGGCTAGGCTTGTAAAGGCTCCAGGGCCATTAGCCTAGTACACACCTATGAACCTGTGAAAGGCCTCATTGCTAGCTGTAACTAAATGAAAGAACTCATTGCTGGCTGTAATTGAATGAAAGGCCTCATTGCTATCTGTAAATAAATGAAAGGCCTCATCGCTGAATGTAACTGAATGAAAGGCCTGATTTTTAGCTGTAACTAAATGAAAGGCCTCATTGCTGGCTGTAACTGAATGAAAGGCCTCATTGCTGGCTGCAACTAAATGAAAGACCTCACTGCTATCTGCAGCTAAATGAAAGGCCTCATTACTGGCTATAACTGAATGAAAGGTCTCATTACTAGCTGTAAATAAATGAAATGCCTAATTGCTAGCTGTAACTTAATGAAACGTCTCATCGCTAGCAATTATTCTGATATATTAGCATGACTCTGTTTATACTTAGTAGCCAGAAGGTTTCTCCAAAGTGATTTGTGTCCTACTTTTTGAGCCATGAAACACCTAATGTTGTGTCTTTCAGCTTTTCCCAGTTAGGGGTCGCCACAGTGGAACTCCGGTCCACTAATGATTGGCAGTTGATTTTTTTACGTGCTGAGTTGCCAGCCCTAACGCACAACCTTCAACGAAGATATGCCCATTCACGCATGTCTCCATGCAGAAGACGCTCTAGCTGAGAGTCGAACCAGACAGCGTCTTACTGTGAGGCAACAGCGCTACCTTTACTATTTGAATTTCTGTTTCTTTGCAAAACCAATGACTCTACAAACACCAACACAAGCAACCCAAATCTACACGAACAAACAAACAATATCCTTTTCTCTGCTTATGGAATAAGTTGCCAGAACAGGTCAAACAAGGTAATACTTTGGCCACCTTTAAGGCTAGTTTTGATGACTGAATGGGTTGACACAAATTTGCACTAGGATTTTCATGTACAGCCCTGCTTGATTTAGGAGGTGAACACTATTAAGTGCTTGAATAGGGTGACAAGAATGCTTAAAGGTATAGCTAGGCATCCCATGGTCCACTTGATCATTTGCCTAGTACCGTTTCTTTGTTTCTGTCAATAAAGCAATCTGTGGTATCACTATCTGACTGTCCCACTCATGCACGTTTCACAGCATTTCCTTAATTTCCAGCCATCTGTTTGGTTTACCCCACCTCGTGATGGTAGCTTGTATAAGTATGCTGCCGTTCCTTGAGTATCTAGAATGGTGCTGCTGATTGCACTTTGTCCTGGAAAGCTCCGTAGTGACTCATGCAGAGCTTGAATTTACCCATTACAGCCCCTTCCTTTGCTCCATTAGTGCTCCCCTTTCCTTGGCAAAGATTTGTTTGGCTTCTACAGATAGTCATGCCAAGCTTGTTACTGTTTTTCGTTGCCACTTGCAGCTTCTTGCATGAGGGAAAGTTATTTGTTCTCATTCTCTCACTAGAAAGCAAAGTTACCCATTTTGTGTAACATATGTGGATGTTCATTCTCTGTATTTTGTCTTAGTGTGTCACATTTATTTTGACTACTGTAGACACATTTTGTCTGCGAATGTTTTAGTAACATGTTCTGAGTTATTTAGTGATACATGTGAAAACATAATCTTATCCTCTTGTAAGAAATCCTTGACAAAGCTGCTCTGGTAGCAGCTCACTATTAAGCTTCACTCCTACCACTTCAGGAATGATCCAAATTCATGGTCATTCATAGGTTCATAGGTTTATAGGTTTATACTAGGCTATCTGCCCGAGGGCATTTACAAGCCTAGCCCATCGTTTTGTGGCTTACGCCACCCCTTTAGTATGGGGAACTATACCCATTATTTTGCTGTGCCTCTGTCGAGCAGTGACACTGAGGTAATCCCTGGGGTATATCTGCGATCTCCCATCCATTGGTCAAGATTTCTCTTGAACAAGGCCAGCGAGGTGCTCTGCCTCACATGTACCGGGATTTTGTTCCACAGCATAGGAGTCTTTGGTAATGAATCTATCCCTTATTAATAGCGGTTTAAGTCTCCCGTCCCTGTGGCTCTGATGGATCTAGATTTTTTGAGGTGAAGCATATTCATCAAATCTGGGTTTGACATGGCCTTGTATGTTAGGCAAAGGTCACCTCTGAGCTGAATAGAGCTGGAGTTCTTTCAGTCGGGCAGCACAGATTTTTGAGACCCTTTATCCTTTTGGTGAGGAACTTTTGTGGCCTCTCCAGCTGCTGCAGGTGTCGGGTCAGATACATCCCAAATGGGGCATTGTACTCAATCATTGGTCTGATGAGTGATGAGTAAAGGGAGACTATGACCTCCCTTGATCTAGATGAGAATCCCTTCATGATAAGGTGGGCAATGTAGAAAGTCTTCCTAACTACTTTAGCTACATGGGTGTCGAATGACAGACTACTATCAACCTGGGTCCCCAGGTCCCTGATAACTTCTTCTGTGCTCAGTGGATTGCCACCTATTTGGTAGCTAGGGTAACCTTGTTTTTCCCAAAGGGTAGGACTGTGCATTTTTTGCCCGTTAACTTCAGGCCGTGGCTCTGCACCCAGTTATCCCGCTTGTGAGACCCTTCTGAAGGATATCTGTGTCAGATGTGTTTTCTACAGTTTGCAGTCATCTGCAAACTTTGTCAGCCATAACCCTCCTGTGTTTGCTTGTACTTCGAAAAGTAGATGCCAACAAGAGTGGGCCCAGGACTGAGCCCTGTGGGACACCACTGTGACAGGTTTTGAGTCTGGACATGGCGCCAGCAACTCTCTGACCCTGTGGGTTCTGTCACTAGCCAGTTTGCAACCCATCTTGTGATGTATGGGGTTAAACATTTAATGAGATTTTTTTTTTGATACCCAGTGGAGGTATTGTTGTATGAAGGCCTTAGCCAGATCGGATGTACTGTGGACTGCCTTGTTTCCTAGATCAATGGCTTTGGTGACTGTTTTAAGAGAGTCAACCAAGTTTAAAAGGCATATGAAACCTTTGAGAAAGCCAAACACTGTTGGATCAAGTTCTCTAAATTCCCTATGTCTTATATATTGGAGTCCATATGATCCCCTCTCCATGGCTTTACAGATAAGGCTTGTCAGGCTAATGGGCGGTAATTTCTTTGTGAAGTGGGACCACAGTATCCAGAGAAGAGGTAAGCTTTGATTAAACAGCTGTCCCTGCTGTGGGTTTAATTCCTCATTGAGTCGTGGAGAGCACACAGCCGGACACCATCAGGTCCAGGGATGATGCTTGTGTTTTTTTTTGAGAGAGGTTCTCACTTGGCTGCTGGAGATGTTTGGGGCTGCAACGAAATCATATAGATATCTCTCCTTTGGGGGGGGGAGAAGTTTGCACTGAACCTGTCAGCCAGTATGTTGGCAATGTCTGTCTGATCAGTCATCTTCACATCATTTTGAACTAGTTCATAGTGAGATAGTTCCTCCTAGTTCCTAGGTGTAGCTAAAGCCTTAAAGATTTGCCTTTTTTTGAGTCTTTTGAGTTTTTAGCTATTTTCTCTCGAAATTTGCTTTGGATGATTTTATGAGAGCTCTTAGTTTTTTACTATAGTGATCAAGGTGTGTTTTTTTTTTAAGGATTTTTTGTATCTTGTAGTAGCTTCCTCCTTTATTTTATTGCTTTTTTTTATGGCTGGGGTCCACACCAGACTGGACGCTTGCCTTGGTACTAAGAGTCTTTGTTTTGTTTGGGATTGCCTTATCCCATGCAGCCTGCAGGTGCTGGTAGAAGGCGCCTGTAAGTGATTCAGCGGCTTGAGTACTGTTTTCCACCAGCTGGGGGGCCTTAAAGGAGACCACACTAGTCTTTAGAAGTGTGAAGTCGGCTTTTGAGAAGTTCTTTACTGTGGTGGGGTGGGATGAGGACCTCCAGCGAGATTTCTGATCTCACCAGTGAGGGGTACTTCGGTGTTGAACATTGTGCTCCCATGTTCGTGATGATGATGTTATCTCCTCTTGTGGGGATGGTGACTAGTTGTTCCATGGCATTTGAGTTTATGAATTCCAGGAACTTTTGGGCGTGTTTGGGCTTCCAGTCTATATTAGGGTAATTGAAGTCACCTAGTATGATGGTGTTTGGTGAGACATTTATCCCCTCTAGTGTTTTCAGGAAGGCCATGTGAGGTTCCTGAGTTTGTGAGGGTGGCCTGTAACATGCTACAATTTGCTTACAATTTGCATACAGCCCTAAACACACCACGCCAAGTCATAATCTCCTATGTCAGACTCTATTTTGACTGACCTATTTTTTGCACCTATTTTTGACCAATGCTTTTCATTCTGCACTCTATATTTGTCATTCCATGACTTTTTAAGTTATTCTTTTACCTGCATACCGTACTGCGGTGGTGGTGTCGCGGTAGCGTTGTTGCCTCATAGCAAGACATTGTCCCGTTCGATTCTCAGCTAGAGCGTCTTCTGTGTGGAGGCATATGTGAATGGGGCGTGCCTTCATTGAAGGTTGTGCATCAGGGCTGGTAACCCGGTACGTAAAAATCCACTACCAATCATTACCGGACCGGAGTTCCGCTGTGGCGAGCCCTAACCGGGAAAAGCCGAAAAACACAAACAAACTTTTACCTGCATACCATTTCAGTATGGCCCTTGTATGATATTTATTGTCCTTTTTTGAAACTAGCACATACCAATTTTGTATGGCATTCTATCACACTGAAGCTTGCTTACTTTTTAGGGGAGTTATCAGACTTCTCAGTGTTACCACTACACTCTGGCAGAGTCCTGCAAATGTTACTGTTGCACAAGCTTTTACTTTCATTAATAATTTGTTTACTGCTTGCTGATGTGTCAAATCTTCCACTGATAGCAATTATTTTATGTGCTTTCAGAAAATATACCTGACCAAGAAAAGGCAAAAGCAGCTAAGCCTCCACAGCTGAAGCACACGAATCCAGTAGTCGATGCAAAAACACGCTTTATTCACAAGTAACACACTGTAAGCGCTTTCATTTAAGACTAGGTTAAAGTTCATCAGACGATTAAAATATTTACATCACATCCTTTTATACAGCCACCATTTTTATCATTGGACCCACAGTTTGATTGGCATATATACATGCTACTCTATTGTCATTATAAATACAACAATGAATATATTAAAAATGCATTAAAATACTCTCAAATATTTTCATTAAATGTGCATATTATATATCATAGGTAGTATAAATATTATAATAATTTACTTATAAATAGTAATGCAAATGTTGATTGTGTAAAAAAAATCATATGATATGGGTGTAAAAACATATGTGTGTATATATATATATATATATATATATATGTAATGTAAATGAAAAATAAAAAATATATATAAATATAATAAATTCATCTTTAAAAGCATGATCAGCTGATTTTCTTTCTTTCTAACACTTTCAGTTTTAAAACTGGGGATATAGAGCTGCGTTCCTTAATTCCAGGCCAGTTATCTATCTGTACTTTTATTTGCCATTTCAATTCTTTAAGCTCTAATTGCACACCCCACGGTTTCTTATCATCCATTTCTACATGATCAATAGCCACAAAGGAAAATTGGTGATCATTATATTCACAAATATGCTTCGCTAAGGCATTATTTTGTTTATTTTTCTTTATGGCATATTCATGTTCATATATTCTTTGAGACAAACGTCTCTCCGTCTTTCCAATATAAAAAGTTGAACAGGAGCTGCACATTGCTAAACAGACCACCGCTTTCGAATTGCAATCATATTTACCTTTTAAGTGAAACATTGTGTTTCTAAGATGTAAGTTATCACCAATTTTACTTTGTGGCACCAGTGACATGCTCCACATCTTGTCATACCTAGATTAGACTAACCAGGCATCTGGGTCACTTGTTTAAAATTTTCTTTAAAGCTTCTCCCCTTCCTGCAAACAATTTTTAATTTTTCATTCATGTGGCTTCTATTATAAGGGTCATCTAACAAGATAATCCAATTTTTTACAAATATATCCCTTATTATGTTATGCTCCTGAGAATAAGTAATAACCAGGGCTTTAGAGAAATCACACTCGTTATGTGGTACACAATTCTGCTCATACCTTAAATTTGTTACATTGTTAATATTGGGAGAATTAACATCACAAAGGTCATTCGGCCTATCTAAAACAGGTTTAAAATGGCCATTCAGTCTCTTGGTAGTTAGCTCTTGGATCAATGCCTCTACTAAAGCAATAGGATATTCTCTATTAATAAACAAAAAAGTGCATTCATCCATTAAATCATCTATGTTAGTCACCATCTGGGCTGCCATAACAAGTTGCCCTTTGACAAACAGATCTTTTCTGGTGCTCCGGGTGCGAACTGCTATAGTGCAAAAACCAATCGGAATAAGTTTCTTATCTATGGATGACTGCTGTATACCTTTCATTAACTCTGTCTTTAAGAAGATGAACATCCAAATAATTCATGTATTCTACATTAATATCCCAAGTAAACTGTAAGAATTCTGTTGTGCCATTAATATATATAAGAAATTCATTTAACATTTCTTGTGTACCATTCCATACAATACTAATATCATCTTGAAATCTGTGATAAGACTTTAAAAAGTCATTATACTTAGAATTAAATATAAAATTCCTCCCCCAAAAAGCCATTACCAAGTTTGTGTATGCTCCCCCACAAGGTGACCCCATAGCAATGCCTTTTTTCTGTAAATAATACTTATCAAAAGTTATGAAACTGTTACTTAACACCATTTCTAATAATTCCATTATGAGATTGACTGTGTCAAGTGCAAGTTTATGATAGATGAGCATTTTGTTAACCCATTCTAACCCTATAACTTGTGGAATTACAGTATAGAGGTCACATACATCTATTGTCACCAAAATGTCATTTTGGTCATACTGGACTTCATTCATATGATTTACGAATGTCCAAGAATATTTACAAATTTGTACTTCTTTCACTAGAATGTTCTTGAGCTCATTATCTAAATATTTAGCACATGCAGAGGTAATGGAATCCCTACCATCCACTAACGGGCATATTGGGGGGTTACTAACGCTCTTGTGGATTTTGGGACTTCAAAAAAAAACGGAATTCTAGGAGAGGTTATATTTAAATACTTATACAAATCTAAATTAATCCGTCTTTCAAGAAAAATGTCATTTAATTGACCATACATTTTCCTTTAGGCCCTATTCAATTAATTAAGTGACACTTCTGCATATGTATCAGTGTTCAAAATGTTGTTAAGTTTCATATTGTAGATGTGTTGACTCATGATAACTGCCCCCTCCCCCTTTATCGGGTCTCATAATTCTTACATTCTCATTTTTTAGTGTATTTAAAATAATTTGTTCATTTTCATTTAGATTTGATTTATAATTTGCTCTCCTATTTGATCTATTTAAGCACTTTAATTCATGCTCACATATATTTTCATATGTGACAAGTCTAGGATGTAGGGGGGATTATACATACTGCTTATAATATATTTACTTCTTTCATTATCTATGTTGTTTTGATACAGCAAACAATTCATTTTCCTTAGAAATATTTTGAGATCAATCATGATGTTAGTAAAATCACAGGAACTAGCTGGTACACGTTGTGCCTTTAGCCAATAAATCAGCAACATGTTTGTCAATATACACATCTGAAAAGTTATAAACTTTGAAATCCCCTCTTGTATTATTAACAATAATATTACTGTCATGGCTAGGTTGTTGGTTAGTATTCAAATGAAAATACTGTTCATCATTCGTTATGCAAGGGTCTATGCCATAAATGTTATCATTATTTAAGTCCTCCAGTATTTGGTTTCGGCCTGGCCCCTTGAAACCCCGCTGACTGAGTATACATATTCTGGGGGTTAAAAGTTCCAGAAAATATACCATATAAAATCTTTTAGGATATCAGTCAAGCTTCATCCAAAGTAGCAATGCTCAGCTAATGTATGCATGTCTGCTCTGTACTCCAGAATGCCCTGGTGTCCCATCTGATTTCCCTTTTTGAACCTAAAATGGTGTTCAGCTGCAAAAGGTTTCATTTTCAAATGTTAAGTATCTAGAGTGTCTCTGAATGATTTTCCAGATACTTTATCTGCTGCTAACAAACTGTGCAACAGGCTATATTGTTTGTATCCATTATATTTAATGGAACTGACACTCCATTGTCATTCAGAATGTCAATATCTGCGTTATGTAAAGTGCCACGATTATACTCCAGAACAGGGACAAAGAAACAGAGGATCATGAATATAACCTGCTTTTTATGTATTCGAGATTGGATGCCCAGAAATTCACCTTGACAGTGAAGCTTGAGAGGAGAATCTTGGCATTCATGTTGACAAAGGAAGAGTTATGATCGGAGACCTTATCATAATTTTTTGTAGTGAATGAAACTATCTGCTTCATGTGCTACTAGTAGCAGAAGGGAAAAACGAAAGTGTGAAAGAGAAAATTGTTTTATCTGCTTTGAAAGGAGTCAGAGAACAGCATGTTTGTCAGCATCTTTGCTTAAGAATTCTGAGCAAATACAAAAATAATGTGAGAACAAAGAATTAAAAGCAGTGACATTTTTTACGTTTTTCTCTAATTCACTTAAAAAGTTAACCAAATGACAGATTTTGCATCAGCTTGCATTATCTGAATAAAAAGCATGAAACGTTAATGTGAGGTATTGCTGACTAATGATGATCATTGGTGATTTACCAGAAAATAGAAGACTTTATCAGGGGCAGGGCAAAAATCAGGGATGTTCTGCAGAATCAGGGGCAGGTGAGTGATACAACAGATAGAAACAAAGTACCCCTTTGGCAGATGGTAAAACAGCTTTTAAAAGCTGGTCAACACTTCATTCTTTCACACTGAATTTTGAGCAGCATTTAAAAGCTGTTTTGCACATTGTGCAAGACCCAATCAAAATACTGCTTGAAGTGAATAGCAAACTGTTGTTAAGTACCCTTAAGTGCTGTTAGAATTGGGTTCCTTTTTTTCATAGGTAGGTACTAGTCTATCTGCCCAAAGGCATTTATAAGCCTAGCCAGAATGTGTTGGCTTTTGCCACCCCCTTAGATTAGTTCCCTGTGCCTCTATCCAGCAGAGCCACTGAAGTGATCACCGAGGTAAACGTTCTGTTTCCCATTCACTCATCAAGGTTTCTTTTGAAGAGTGTTAGCGAGGTGCTCTGCCTAATGTAGATTGGGATCTTGTTCCAAAGCATGGGAAGTCTCTGGGACAGGAATCTATCCCTCCAGCACATCCTATTTATTGTTTATGGTGAGGTTTAGATCCCTAGAGCATGTGGCTTGAGGGGATATGGTTTTCTTTAGGTGGAGCATGTCCATCAATTCTGGGTTGGACATGGCCTTGTATGTCAGGCAGAGATTACCTCTGAGTAGGCGGTATGCATCCGAGTACAGCTGTAGTTTCTTCAGTCGAGCTGCATAGGGCATCTGTTTGAAGTCAGTGATCCTCTTGGTGAAGTACTTCTGTGGTCTTGCCAGCTGTTGCAGGTGTCTTGTAAGGTACATCCCAAATGGGGCATTGTACTCTATGATGGGTCTGATCAGTGATGAGTAGATGGGCACAATAACCTCTTTTTATCTGGATGAGAACCCTTTTGTGATTAGGTGGGCCACATAGAAGGATTTTATAACCATTTTGGCAATGTGATTATCAAAGGTGAGATTACTATCTACTTGGGCCCCAGATCCCTTATTACGTCTTCCGTATTTAGGGGACTACCACCTATGTGGTAGTCTGTGGGTACTTTGTTTTTTCCAAAGGGGATGACTATGCACTTTTTGGCATTTAGCTTGAGGCCATGATTTTGACACCAGGTATCCGTCTCAGTGAGACCCTTTTAGAGGATGTCTGTGTCAGCTGGAGAGTCAATTTCGTGGATGTTTTTTGGAGTCAATTATAGCCCCTAGTTTGCAGTCATCTGCAAACTTGGTCAGCCATAGTCCTCCTGTGCTTGCCTGTACCTCTGAGAAGTATATGACGAACAGGAAGGGTCCTAGGACTGAGCCCTGGGGAATGCCACTTGTAGCCGGTGTAGAGTCGGACCTAGCTCCCACAACTCTCACCATGTGGGTTCTGTCCATGAGCCAGTTGGCAACCCATCTTGTGACGTAGGGGTTTATGTTCAGGCTGGTGAGCTTGTCTATAGTACCAGAATGGGGAATGGTGTCGAAGGCACTAGCAAGGTCTAGGTAGGCTGTGTGTACCACCTTTCCCTCGTCTATAGCCTTGGTAACTGTCTCAAAGAAGTCCACCAGGTTTAGGAGTTATGATCTGCCCGTAACAAAGCCGAACTGGGTAGGGTCCAGTGTTTGGAGGTTTCCAATGTCTCTGTTAATGAGTTCCATGATGATGCACTCCATAGCCTTGCAGACCAAGCTAGTCAGGCTTACAGGGCGATAGTTCCTGGGGTCTGTTGTGGCTCCACCTTTGTGGAGCGGAATAACTGTTGCTGTGCGCCACTCTATGGGTACATAGCCTGTGGAGACTGAGTTTGAACAGTGTGTTTAGGTGAGGGGTTAGGTCATCTTTGGGCTCATGTAGGATGCAGCCTGGGACACCGTCTGGTCCCATTGATGGTATGTTTTTGGCTTTGGAGAGGGCTGTTTTAACCTGAGTGTCTGTGATTTCAGGGACTCTACATTCTTCTGGTATGGTTATGGGCCCTTTTGGGGGTGAGAGGGGGTGAAGTTTGCACTGAACCTGTCTGCCAGGATGTTGGCTATATTGGTTGGTTTAGTGTATTTTGTGCCATTCTGCACTAACTCCGAGCAGATCTGAGCATTGCCACTTAGATTCTTGACATAGCTAAAGAATGCTTTGTGGTTATCTTTGGAGTCCTTGGCAATTTTTCTTTCAAAGCTTGCCTTGATTTTATGAGCGATCATAGTTTCTTGCTGATACTGATCAGGGATGTCTTCCCTTCTTGGGATTTTACTCTTTTCTGAACTAGTTTCCTCCTTCTATTGTATAGCATGTTTATGGCAGGAGTCCACCAGACTATTTTCCTTTTCTTGGAGGAGTGTGTCTTGGTTTTGCTTGGGATGGCATGATTCATGTATTCTTTTAGGTGCCTGTAGAATGCATTAGTAAAGGATTTTGCAGCTTGGACAGCATTATCCTTCAGCATGGGGGCTTTGAAACTTTCCACCTCAATCTTAAGTAATGTGAAGTTTGCTTTTGAAAAGTTTTTCACGGTAGTTTTCTTGTCCAGGGGTGGGGGCGGAATGTGGATATCCAAAGTGATTTGTTTATGGTCAGATCTAACCAGCAAGGGTTGACCACCGGTGTGGAACACCGGTCGCCCATGTTGGTGATGACCAGGTCCAATATGTTGTCACCTCTGGTGGGAGTGTTGACCAGTTGAACCAGGGCATTTGAGTTTATAAATTCTAGGAAATGTTGGGCAAGGGAGTTAGTACTTGAGTAATTCTCCCAGTTAATGTTTGGGTAATTGAAATCACCCAATATTAGGGTGTTTGGTAGGACCTTTATGTTTCCCAGTGTTTCCAGAAATGTGGAATGGGGGTCCTGGGACATGGTGGGTGATCTGTAGCAAGCTACAATTTGAATTGCAATTCTGCCCATTGTTAGTTGCACGTGGATGATCTTTGAAGCATCGTGCTGTGCCACTAACCTGGAGGTGTGGGTATCCTTGATGAATATGGTATGCCCCCACCTTTTGTATTTCGGCTTGGGTTCTGTGGCTAAAATGTATGGTATGAGTTGTAGCCTGGTAGTGCTGGGGTGCTCTCTGGAGCCTTAAACCAGGTTTCTGTTACTGCACATATATTGATTTTTCTCCATACTGAGGAGTGCCTCGAGTGCGTGCATTTTGAGGCTTAGACTTCTGGCATTGAGTAGCATTACCCTTAGTTTTTTGTTACTTGTGCTATTTATGGAGATGGGTTTGTCTTTTGAACCTTACCTAAAAAAAGGCACTATGGGGGTGGCAAGAGCCTTGGCCATTATTCGATAGCCTAAAGGTGACAGGTGCCAGCTGCTTCTAGCGAAGCAGCGTGGCTTGTCGAGCATGTCATCCCAGGCAGACAGACACTGAATCCCCTTTGAATGAACCAGAAACTTAGCCAATTGTTGAAATCGAGAATTTTTTCTTTCTACTGTGGTATCATTCTTGGTGAGGGCAGGATGCTACTCAGGGTCAGGGTCATACCAGCCTGGGCTACATGATCAGAGAGCTCTTCCGTGTCTCTTTTCATGTAGTCCAGGGAGGTATGGCTCAGGTCATTCACACCAACATGGAGAATGACAGAGTCATATTTGTACTTGTTCTGGAGTGACCTGAGTGCTTGTGTTATGTGGTGGATCCTGGCACCCGATAGGCAGCTAATAGTAACATTCTCCTTATTCAGCCTAGTGAGTGGGACGTCAGTGTGCCTGACTTTAGAGTCACCTATTACTAGTATGTTGGGTATGTTATTTTGCCTTAAGGGCTGTGATTGCATGGCACACTGGTTTTGTGAAGTATGTGTTTCATGGTTTGTGTTGGGGGGTGGAGGTTGCTTGGATGTTTGCTTTGGAGGTTTCCGTTGGTTTTGCAGATTTTTATTTGGAGCCTGTGAGTATGTTTTCATGTATTTATGTGTGTTTTTTGCCGGTGCTGGTTTAATGGGTCTATGTGAGACTGGTGGTGTGATGCAAGTATTTCCCTTCTCCTCTTGACTGTCAATAGTAGAATGTAATTGTGGAATTCCATGCACTACAAAATGATGAAGTAGATCCCTTCACCTGCTCACAACAGTCCTTAGGGGTGGTTAACACAATCCCCAAGCACTATTATGATTGTGTCCCACCCTACAGACTGACAGCTGTCAGTGATGGCCAGTAATGTGTAGTGGCAGAGGGTGGAACAGCTTTACTCTGGCACACTTACAAACAAAAAGTGTGTCAGAATGATCTAACTACTTTTACAACCATTAGTTTTACAGAGGGGCACTTCATTTCTGCCTTTTGTCCATTCGAAAGGTCTGTGTATACTACCAGCTTTTGAAAGCTAGTAAAACAGTTCATGCTTCTACACTTTTTTTTCTGTATCTGATAGTACATGGACAGATAAACATACATTGCAGAGAATTATGGTCGGCTGTACCGGAAATAATCAAAACAAAGCCCCAAGAAGAAACAAGCTTCCAGGGTGGACACTCTGCAATAAAAGCAAAACGTTGCTGTTCAAGAAAAAAAGACAAGGCCCCAACAATGGAAAAGGACCTTCCTACGCCTCAACAGGCAAATAAGACAACTTGTCAAATCCTCAAAGAGCTCATTTGAGAGAAACCTAGCAAGTATTGCCAAGGATAACCATAAGGCCTTTTACAGCTACATATATAACCTAAAGGGTAGGGCCCAAGCATGTGCAGAACTAGTGGCCAGTGGTATCATATACACTGACCCCCACTGATATAGCAAGCCTGCTAGCAGATAGGATTGGTGAAAATTTCACTCCCTTATCCCATCCTAACTTACAACAAACCCTCCCCCAAACCCCTCCCCCCAACATACCTGAAGAGCAGGTCCTCAAAGCCCTGTCCAAGGCAAAAAACACAGCCTGTATGGGACCAGATGACATCCAAGGCTGTCTTCTAAACAGGCTAAAACATGAACTAGCATAACCAATAACTACCCCTTTCAATCATAGCTTAACCACAGGCTTTGTTCCTTCGGAATGGAGAACAGCTACAGTTATTCCCCTCCACAAAGCTGACTTAGCAACAGACATGGGGAATTACAGACCCATAAGCCTGACCAGCCTCATCTGTAAGGCCATGGAATGTATCATTATAAAGATATAGGTGTCCTCCAAACCCTGGATCCTACCCAATTCGGCTTTGTGAAGGGCAGATCCTGCCTGTTATATCTGGTGGATTTCTTTGAAAGTGTGACCAAGGCCATTGATGAGGGCAAATCTGTGCACACAGCTTACCTCGACTTGGCAAAGGCTTTTGACACAATCCCTCATTCAAGCATTACAGATAAACTTAGCAAACTGAATTCATTGTAAGACGGGTTGCCAACTGGCTCACAAACTGGGCACACACACACTATGAAAGTGGGTGACTCCACATCAACCAGCAGCCCTGTTACCAGCAGGGTGCCACAGGGGTCAGTGCTGAGCCCCCTACTGTTTGATATATACTTCTCAGAAGTTCAGGTCAAAACTAAGGGGTTGTGGCTGCCAAGTTTGCAGATGATTACAAACTAGATGCAATCATTGAATCCCCAAATTATGTCAGTATACTCCAGGAGGGTCTCACGCAGACCAACGACTGGGGTATTAGTCATGGTCACAAATAAAATGCAAACAAAAGCATCATCATTCCCTTCGGCACAATGTCCCTTCACGCTGTCAAATCAACAATACCCTAAGTACCCATGATGTGGTAAGGGACCTGGGATCACAGGTTAACTGCAACTTTAACTTCGACCACCATGTATCTACCATAGTAAGGAAAGCTTTCCATGTAGCACACTTGATTAGTAAAGAGATTGTCTTGAGAGCAAAAGTTATAACCTCCCCCCTGTACTCAGCACTTATCTGGCCCATAATTGACTAGAAGATCAAGGGGCTCCAGCATGTTCCTTACACAGACTGACTAAAGTCAGTGTCACTATACTTCGTATTGTATAGACTTCTTAGGGGAGACTTATTCCTGACCTACAGAGCAATCCAAGGCCCAAACCTAATGAACTTTTTGCATATCCGTAAATCAAATGGGTCTAGGGCTGCCTGTCCCAGGGACTTAAATATGGCCTGTGATTTAAATAGGACATGCTGGAGGGACAGATTTATCTCCCAGTGACTGCCATGTTTTTGGAACAAGCTACTGATTCATGTGAAACAGAGCACCTCTATGACTCTGTTCAACAGGAACCTGGATAAGTGGATGGGGTACCATAAATTCTTACTGGGGATAGCGCCAACACCCCTCCTGGACATGGGCAGTCATTACTAAATGCAGTCTTGGGTATTGACTAGTACTTATATGATATTACATTGGGTTGAAACAACTAGGCTTAAAATGACCTCCAGGTCGATAGCCTAGTAATCTCCTATGATCTCACTGATCATAAACCCTTATTATGTGTTTGAGACATGGCTGCCAATATTTACCTTTTATGCCTTGCTCTTGAGGTGAATTTCTTTGCATCCATGAGCAAAAATATGCTAAGCTGTTTATCATCAGAGACTCTATCATAATCTTCTATATAATAAAGTTATATTCTCAGTATAAATTGCTTATACTTCTATGTTAATATCTAAAGTATTCATTTGTAACATGCTTAGCTATTTTAAGAATATATATATATATATATATATATATATATATTAGCAGCAGAATACTTGATAATTATAGCAGTTATATCCATGTGATAACCTGAGGAAAGTGTCACACAGTCGCCAAGTTTAATGGCAGAATCCCACACCCCGCAACAAGTTAGTGACTCTGCAGGGTGTAACAATGGCTCACAAAGCCAAGCGCATTGTAACATTACACTACAGACTGTGCAAGGAGGAAACCCCTGCACCTATATACCTGTATCACCAAACCTTATGGATGACGACAAAGATTCAGCTACAGCAGTGTTCACAGTGACACCTTTATGAAGGGGTATCAGGTGCAGACATTTGCCACAGCTACACCTGGAAACATAAGAGCATTGCCTGCCCAGCAGCATTAAGTCTCAGTGCACTGTCATGGACAGTCAACTACAAATGCATAGACTACGCCAGGGTTTACGTGAGGATTTCTAGTACTGCATGGAAATGGCACAGAGGAGGGATAACGCAATGGTCACATTGACCCATACTATGGTCATACACTAAGCATCCATGTTTACCTCATATGTACACTGGGGAAGATGTAGGGATAATGCAATTATCACATTGATCCATCCTATGGTCATGCACCAAGCATCCGTTCCCCATATGTACACTGGGGAAGATGTAGGGATAATGCAATTATCACATTGATCCATACTATGGTCATGCACCAAGCATCCATGTTCACCTCATATGTACACTGGGGAAGATGTAGGGATAATGCAATGATCACATTGATCCATACTATGGTCATGCACCAAGCATCCGTGTTCACCTCATATGTACACTAGGGAAGAAGTAGGGATAATGCAATGATCACATTGATCCATACTATGGTCATGCACCAAGCATCCATGTTCACCTCATATGTACACTAGGGAAGACGTAGGGATAATGCAATGATCACACTGATCCATACTATGGTCATACACCAAGCATCCATGTTCACCTCATATGTACACTAAGGAAGATGTAGGGATAATGCAATGATCACATTGATCCATACTATGGTCATGCACCAAGCATCCATGTTCACCTCTTATGTACACTACTATGGTCATACACCAAGCATCCATGTTCACCTCATATGTACACTGGTGAAGACTTACCAGACTCAAATAAGAGTTGGAATGGGTAAAGGAAGGGTACTGTTGAGACACGGGAGAAGGTGGTACTTCGGATTCATACTGCAAGTGCTTAGCAAGAAAATGGTGCTACTGTTGAGGGGAACCAACAAAACAGAATTCATGCAGCACAAATCAGCCATCATCAACATGTAGCACAACATTTCATTTGTGGTTCCAGTCCTGCAGCCCTATAGGTCACCTGCATCCATCAGTTCAAGTCATCTCAGCAAGTCACTATCCACTTCATATGACGGTACCTCCTCAAGATCTCATATAGCTTCGCCTACCTTGTCTTATACTAAGAAAATGTTTATATATGACATATTTGACCTTGATCTGCTGTGATTCAATTACACCATTCATGCAGTTGCAATTGGACATCTACACAGAACTCTAAAAGCAATGAGATATTAATAAAAAATATAAAAAAATAAAAAAAATGAATGCAGACTGTGACAGATTACTAAGACGAGCATCTGCAGGCATTTGAGTTTAATAATGATATTGCTTAGAATTAAAAGAAATATCTGGAAAGAAAGCTGTATGCCATAACATTGCAATTGCAATGATTTCCACCAGTAGGGGCCTACAGTAATCTCAAATTTCAATTCAGCAATGTTGCAGCTGACAAATACTCATAATATACAACTTAAATAATAAAAAGGGTACATGATTATCCAGCCATGTTAACTAGCACTGTTGCCATATCACCATCAGCACTGCAGAAATGACAAATCACTGAGGACACAGCTCATTGTATATGAGAAAATGAAATAATCTGATGTCCAGTAAGATAAGAAATAACTAACAATTTCAAATATGAACTAGTAAAACGGAGAAAACATTGCGTTATAAGGTCTGTGAAACATTTTTCATTAAAATACAAAATATGAAATCATGTCAAATATGAAATAATACTTTTTATTCGCTTTACATCTCATGAGAATCAGTATGTGCATTCTGAGGTATACTGCCTAAACAAAGTCTTGTGAAAATCCATTAAAAATGTATAATTAAACCTTACATCATGCCTTATGACATCTCAGAATAGGTGTCAGTGAGCACACAGGTATGACTTTTAAAAAGGGGGAATGAAATATTGCCTTTCACAGATGGAAACCTTTGGCTTTAGTTCATAT